>NW_010547231.1:0-1479 GCF_000687285.1 Phaethon lepturus
CGATTCTCTCCCCCATCCCACTGGGGGGAGTGAGCGAGCAGCTGTGTGGTGCTTAGTTGCCGGCTGGGGTTAAACCATGACAGACTCCTGACCTGCTTCTTGTTACTGAGAGGAAGGTGTTAATGAAACACATTTTGCTGATTGTTTTTATAGGTGCTTAAACTGTTGTTTTTGATAATGATAACAATAATAATAATTATTATAATTTAACAGTGATAACAACAATAATAATACTGACAAAGGAATGTACAAGAACAAGTGATGCCCAATACAGCAATTGCTCACCACCCGGCGATCGATAGCCCATCCCCGAGCAGCCATTCCCGCCCCCCCCGGCTAACTCCAGTTTATGTACTGGGCATGATGTTGTATGGTAGGGAATATCTCTTTGGCCAGCCTGGGTCACCTGTCCTGGCTGGGCCCCTCCCTGCTTCCCATGCACCCCCAGCCTTCTCGCTGGCAGTGCAGCACGAGAAGTTGGCCCGTCCTTGGCTGCTTAGCAACAACCCAAAACATCAGCACGTTATCAACAGTTTCTCATCCCAAATCCGAAACATAGTCTCACACTAGCTTCTGTGAAGAAAACCAGCTCTATCCTGGCTGAAACCAGGACATTAACCCATCATGGTCCCTCAAGCGAGGAAAACTATTAATGCAAATTAATCTCTCTGCAGTTAAACCAACCTGTTCATCATTCCTAAGTACATCTTATACAGGGTGGTTAGCATGGTTACGTGATCCTTACCCTTCAAAACGAGCAGAGAGACGTAACTGGTACCTGAGCAACAGGATTGGGAGTCTTAAACAGCATATATGCTGAAATACTTGCAAACAAACTTGGTGTGGCCACAGATGATCTAAACAAACTAGAACATCCATTATGGTCCTCCCTATCAGCTGTAGGAACTCATCAGTGGCTTTTATAAAAATAATCTTGAAAATGCAGCCAAATTTCAAAGAAAATTCCAGTCGTGGTGGTACATAGTTAATTTGTCCTATGATCCAATTAAATAATAAAGGCACAGCTTTTCTTTTAACTATACAGAATGCATCAGTAAAAACATCTACCCGATCATTGCGTTAGGGTTAAATCACAATAGGACCGTAGTCTATACATTAGAGTATAGAGCATAGGCCCAAAGGATTAATAACAAATGGCAGACTGTTGAAATTGATGCATGTGTGATAGGGGAAGAACAGGGATTTATTTGTGAAAGTAGCACCATTAAAGCTCAGGACATTTGCCTTGACACTGAGCAAAATGTTTGTCACACTGAGATATATCCAGAAGAGATCCCTGGAACTGTACTTACATATATGCAGAAGGGATGTGTATGTATAAGAACTCTTTGCAATTTTTTAGTTGTAGATAATATCACTGTTGGTATAAGTAATCACTCAAATACTTGTGTTTGTAACTTTATTAACATTATAGGATGTCATTTCAGCTATTCAGCTCCTATTACATCTTATCAGCTG
>NW_010547232.1:0-274 GCF_000687285.1 Phaethon lepturus
CGTAAACCAACAACAGAGCTAATATTCGTATTGAGGAAGTGAGATAATATCAGAGCCCAAGGTGGGCTCCGAAGTGGGTGCATGAGACAGGCACAAGTTTGGGGGGAGAGGGAAAGGGGGGCTGCGGTAGGAGCTCTTTATCTGAGAGGAAATTGCACTATTCAAGGGGAGACAGCATGTGTGCGTGTGTCTATGTGTGCGTGCATGCACATTTGTGTAAATAACACCCTCCAGGATCGTGCAAGAGCCCCCGGTGCAGGGGCGGCTCGCTGCC
>NW_010547232.1:406-1292 GCF_000687285.1 Phaethon lepturus
AGGAGCCCCAGGGACCCGGGCGGAAGCAGCCAAAGCAGCGTCGGAGCTCCGAGAGCCACGGGGTGCAGTCCCCGGGAGATGGGTACCCTTGGCACCCAGCGTGCTCAACCTCTGCAAGCTTCAGCCAGGGGCTCCCCGAAGGAGGAGACCCCCTCGCTCCACGGCGGAGACATGAGGCTGGGGGGAGCGGAGGGATTTGGTTAGAGGCAGGCAGCGCAGCCGTGCCAAGACCCAGCGCCTCTTATCACACCCTACCTGTGTCCCAAATAGCTTCTACTGATCCCCAAACAAATCCCTCGGTGCTTTTTCCTGAAATTAATCTGAGAGGCATTTGAGAGACAACATTCATCATCCTCATCTTCTGATTAGAAGCGGTAGGAATTCCCAGGATTAAAACATAAACAAACAAACAAACCCAGGTTGAATTGATACCTTTATTAGCTACAGTTGCTTCCCTCTCTTTGAAAAACCCAAACCCTGCTATTTGTTCTTGTGAAGCTGAGCCTGACCGGGGGCTACCGACCGCCGGGGCTGGGCTTTTCCCCCCGCTGCGGGTGACAAGACCGGGGGGTCGGCAGCACCAAGGTGCATTTGGGCAGTGGGGAAAGATGCTCGGCGGCAGCTGATCTGAGCCCAGACCTGGCGCGGCCTCTCAGCCCTCCGGCGAGAGGGCTGCAGTCCAGGGAGTTGGGGGGAGCGGTGGGGGGCCAGGCCGCGCAAGCCAGCTCTTCCAGCTTGTCTGGGACCTCTCTGTGGGTTGTCTGGGAGGGTGGTCGGACCCCTGGGGAGGGGGGTGCCGCAGGGTCTGAGCCCAGCTCCCTGCGTAGCGGCAGGGCATGGCAGCGAAGCTGTCCCAGGCTGATTGAGTTTCCGCAGGGTGGGTGTC
>NW_010547232.1:1566-1902 GCF_000687285.1 Phaethon lepturus
CCGCTTATGTGCGAGGGCCGCGGCAGGCTCCGGAGGGCTGAGCTGGAGCCCGCTCCTTCCCCCTCCCCCAGCTTTTGCATAGCACCCAGATTTGTTTTCACATAGGAAGGAGCTGTGCAAATAGCTCCTGGGCCTGGGATGCCGCGCCGGCAGGGGGTCGGGCTTTGCAGCGGAGAGCAGCAGACGCCCCTTGCTCCGGCTGCCTGGGGGCTGTGGGTCTTTAGGGGATGCTGTGGGATGAGAAGAGGCAGCAGAACCGTAGGGATGTTGCAAGGCGGCCACGGCACACCTCCTGCGGGTACGGAGAGGGGAGCGCCGGCAAGCGTGGCTCGCAAG
>NW_010547233.1:0-348 GCF_000687285.1 Phaethon lepturus
CCCAGGACCTGCCGGCTGTGGGGTTTCCCCTCGTGTTCCTTCACCGCTTTACTGCCCTTTCTATCCTTTCGCTCCTGCCAGGCCCCTCCGCCCGCCTTTTCCCGTTCGTTATACTTTTCTTTCCATAGCTAATTTCTGCTCTTTACCAGCAGGAAGGGCTTTTAGCCAAACTTCTCTCAACGGCAGAGCCGGGGCTTTCCCGGCCAAGCTTTACTTAAAGATTCCCTGATTTTCATTCCCATCTTTTCGGTCTCCTCTTGCCCTTCCATCCCGCGCGGCACCGCGCTGTCGCAGCCCGGATCTCCGGGCTCCCTCGCACCCCAAGGTGCGTCCAGCCCCGTCACACGC
>NW_010547233.1:393-863 GCF_000687285.1 Phaethon lepturus
CGCAGCAGCCGTGTTTGAATTGTGAACTAATCATTCTGTGGGAGTAATTAGCTGTGTAGCAATTCATTATACACCAGTAATAATGCGCTCAGGCGGTGACACTTGAATTATTTGATTGTTTTGAGGGTTGGTTTTTTTTTTTTTGCCACGACTTTACCTTTTCTTTTTCTTCGGTGACAGGGTTAAAGGCTTGAGTGAAAAATGCCGTAATGTTTTCCGTGTTTCGTAGCTGAAGGGTTGGTTAGACCGGAGCTGCAGCTCTTCCAGCTGATGCAAGTGCTCCTTGGAGGGGATGCAGCGAGCTCGGGATAGATTTCCCAACAACTTCTTCGCTCTCTTAGGACACGTTCTCAGTGTCTGTCTCCCCGTTTCCCCCGTCTCTTATAAGAGTGGCCCAGCACCACAGCCCGGGGAAGGCGAGGGAGGACCACGCTGGGGCTTCTCCCCTGCCTCGGCGAGGCAGCCCCTTC
>NW_010547234.1:0-259 GCF_000687285.1 Phaethon lepturus
GTTTGAGGTATTTTGGGATGTGTGTTCTTGCAAATTAATTGACAGGCTGAGATACCAGACAAGGAAGCAAAATTTTCCTCTCTGTTATTTCATTAGTTATTGAGATTAAAATTTTTTTTTTTAAACTTTTTTTTTTAATAAACCAATCTAGAGCTAGCTCTCTCCTTTGCTCAGCTCGCATTCGGATGCTCCAGGCATCGTTGTGTCTTCCAGACTAGACAAGATTGAATTTCTAATGGGTAAAAATGAGCACGCGAGC
>NW_010547235.1:0-13904 GCF_000687285.1 Phaethon lepturus
GCACGCGGGGGGAAGCCAAAGCACGCGGCTGCGCGAGCCAAGTCGGGCACCAAAGCGCTTTCAGACTGGACGTGCCGCAAGATTTTGGGTGGACGAGGGCAGAACACGTCTGCAATAGCAGTAACGGGTCTGGTGAGGCGGGGGCGAAGCCGTCCTTTCCCCCGCGGGCGGCGGGGCGATTCGCGGAGCGCAGGGTTAAGCTAAGCGTGTGCTTCAGCCGCTGCAGGATGTGGGGGTTGCACTGCCAAAAACAAAAAACAAACAAACAAACAAACAAAAAAAAAAAACAAAAGAAGGAAGAGAGAAAGCCCGAAGCCTGCTCTCACTTTCGCTGGCTTAATGCTAACGGCACGAATTTCGGCGACACCAGCCCTGCTTCGCGCGGCGGGGCAGGCTCCTGCCTGGCACGAGGGATCGCCCCAAAGCCGGTATCTCGCCGACGGGCCGGCGACGAACGGTCCTCCTGCCCTTCCAGCTTTCTTCGGTAGGGGAAAAACGCTACCGGTTTGCAAATGCTTAGCACCCCGACCCAACGGAGTTTAGGATAAGTGCTAGAACTAATGTAAACAGAGAATTACACTATTACAGCTGCATGTGGTGTTATAATTACACAAGAATGCAGCTCAGCCGCTGGTGCATCATATGCGCCACACTGTCGCCAAATTTGCAGATGTTCAGTCTTACTTTTATTAAGCATGACAATGCCCAGCAGGATCTATTTTCTCTGATTATACTCAAATGGAGAGGAATATTAAAAGGGAGGATAATTAAAAATATATGCCTAAACAAAGGATGTGTCTACAATTCTTTTTCCTAGCGCTTTGAAATAGTTCAAATTTCTCGGCTGGCTCATGTATACAGGGAACCAAAAGGATGTCTTAAATTCAGACATATGTCTTCATTCTGTTTAATGTGCCAGAACAAAAACATAGCTTGAGACCACCATGAATTGATTTTTAAGCGACGGCTCCTCGTTCCACACTGCCAGACTCCAGGGCAGATTTTGCAGCTAGGATATAATGGTTTCCTACAAGTTTAAAAAAAAAAAAAAAAGAAGAGATAGACCCTATCTGCTGAATTTTATGCTGGGGATGTTGCATGGGGAGTGTGACCTCAGTTCAGGTATTAACTCCGTATTATTAAGCATTATTTTTAAAAACAGACACTCGGAGGAGCACACATGCAGGGATGCTTTGCAGAAAGTCTTTGCGAGCGGCGTTTCATGAAATCGTCTCCGACACTTGTGGCAGGTCCTGAAATAATTGTCATGCTCCCAGTTTTTTCGGAGGATGAGGATTTGAGGAAAGCAAACAACCTGATTCGGAGGCCGGCCAGCCAGTTGGTCGCAGGCCAGGGCATGGGAAAAGCAAAGGCATTAACGTAGCAGAACCGGGAGCTGGAAAATTCGGAAACGGTGTGTTAGACGTGGGAAAAGGGAAACTCAGGCCAGGAAATATGTAGTGTGTGAGTGCACCAAAAAAAGGGCAGAAGTTAAACTTTCCAAACTTTCCGCTGCTTTCGGGATGCAGTAAGGAGGCGCGAGGGGCCGGCAGGAGCGGTGCTGCTGCCTTCAGACGGGGTGGGACAGGCGCTGGAAGGACGAGGGACGAGGCGCCGGAGGACAGGATTTCAGAGAGCTGTGGCTCAAAAAATGGTGCTGGATGCTGCTGGCGCAGGGAGAGGCAAGGCTCTCACTTGCGTGAATCTGCCTCCGCCCCGAGAACCAGCCACCCCAAAACAAAACCAAACCAATTCGACATCTGCTCTACCATTGCATTCCCCAATGTCTTGCCACCTAAAGGAAGCCGTGGCTCCTGATCGGCTTGGACGTTTTGGGGCACGGAGGGAAGAGGAGTTGCCAGAATAAAGGGGAAAAAACAACCCACCCCAAAACCCATCATAACTTCCCTGGATTCAGCAGAGCCGTGCAGGGGCTGTGGGTGTCTGGCAGCATCCGGAAGGTCAGGGTGGAAAGAGAAAGGTAGAGTCAAGCCGCTGCGGGGAGCGCTCAGTCATTGTGCACTGGATATACAGGATGGTTCGCACTGAAAATACGGGAACTGTGATTTTTTTCCTTCAAACACAGCATCCCCACAGCTCTGCAAAACTGGCTTAAGACTTCCACATCCTTGTTCAAGTTTGAGCCCCCTCTCAGCCCTGGCAGCTGCAGGAAGGTCTCCCCGGAGCCTTCTCTGCTCCAGGCTGAGCCCCCCCAGCTCTCCCGGCCTGACCTCCCAGCAGAGCTGTTCCAGCCCTCGGAGCGTTGCTGGGGCCTCCTCTGGCCCCGCTCCAGCAGGCCCGTGTCTCTCCTGTGCCGAGGGCTCCAGAGCTGGACGCAGCCCTGCAGGGGGGTCTCCCCAGAGTGGGGCAGAGGGGCAGAACCCCCCCTCGCCCTGCTGGCCACGCGGCATTGGGGGCAGCCCAGGACACGGTTGGCTTCTGGGCTGTGAGCGCACGTTGCCGACTCATGTCCAGCTTTTCACCTGCTAGGACCCACAAGTCCTCCATGGGGCTGCTCTCCATCCCTTCACCCCCAGCCTGTGCTGATACTGGGGGTTGCCGCAACCCAGGACCCTGCACTTGGCCTTGTGGAACCTTATGAGGTTCACATGGGCCTATTCCTCAAGTTTGTCCAGGTCCCTCTGGATGGCATCCTGTCCCTCAGGTGTGTCAACTGCACCACTCAGCTTGGTGTCATCTGCAAACTTGCTGAGGGTGCCCTCGATTCCACTGTCTAGGTCACTGATGAAGATATTAAAGAGTACTGGTCCCAACACGGACCCCTGAGGGACACCTATCTCCATCTGGACCTTGAGCTGTTGACCTCTGGATGCAAGGGTAGAGGTCAACCCCAGTCCTCTGCCTTATCTAAGGGGACCTCAATGCCACAGGCACCTTGGCTGTGATCCGAGAGAGCTGAGCTCAGGCAAGGGAGCTGTATTTCATCCAGAGACTCTTTGGTGGCAAACATGCGAGGAAGCCCTAAGGGCAGGAGCTGGCATGCTCCTCTCCCTCAAAGCCAGCCTGAAATATCCAAATTTAGCAACACAGTCACCCTGCTTTCAGCTCTTGTCTGCAAAATAGTTTTTATGTGGTGATAGCACAGAGCAATTTCCCATGGGGACAAAAATTCAGGCTCAGCGGTTGAGCAGTACTGCAGCTTCAAAAAGTAGTTTTGCCTTCTGGAAGCGCCTATTGCTATCATCCCTGGAGGACGCCAGTGCTGGTGAACCATGTTTCACCACTGTGATTTAATCTGGAATAGTGCAGCAGCTTTCCATGGTCACCCCATATTAATGGAGTTGCCCCATCCCACTGCAAGCCCTGCATTAATCTAAGATTGTGGCTTCCGAAGTATTCAAGAGAGACCTACAAGCATCCCAGCATCATGCTCAGTTTATGACTTTACGTTGGCTGGGAATGTCCACAGTCTTGCTGACTCTTTGGGCCATGGATGCCCAGAACCGCGCTTAGAAATGCCATCCACTCTTTGTTTTCTCGCTTCTTCCCGTATAAAAATAGCTATTGCTCAGCACCGCCGATGCTTTAGGGGAAGACCGTACACTATGCAATGGAGGATCCAGCAAGAGCAGCAGGAGAGGCTTTGGGGAGCTGTGAAATGGCTGGGAAGGTGCGGCTGCCCTGGCTCCCGGAGGAGCTGGAAGGCGGTCTGATCTCCAGCAGGAACAGCTGGAACTGCTCTTGCCTCTCCGATGGCAGAGCTGTGTAGGATGCTGAGGGCTCCCCCCACCCGAGGAACAAAGGAAGCGAGGAGAACAACAGTGAGCAAAAAATAGGTTATGCCAGGAGGAAGTCTGGATTAAGCAGCCAGATTTCCTCTACATAAATCTCGCTGTGAAATGACTCATTAAAACATAAGCTCTTTCCCCTCGCTTCCAAACTCATCTCTTGCTCAGAGTGGTTCCCCGGGACCGTAACGAGCTTCTCTGAGATGTCTACCAGTTCTTCTGGATGGAGCTGGTGGGGTTTGGGGAAGCGTCCCTACCCCCGCCCATGCCCGGCTGCCTGGCAGGCTCCACCGGGTCGACCTGGTGGTCAAGACCGGGGAGTGAAGTGGTGGGTCCACGCTCTCAATTCAGCGGTCCCCGACCTTCTGGGACACCTCGATTTCAAAGGCAGGACCCATCCCCTGAAGGACCAGGCGAGCACACAGCACCATTGCTAAAGCCCTGGTCGAAGCTGTAAGACTTCACCTGGTTCCTGCTCCTCAATTTTCAAATCACCTTTTAGGACTTTTGGCACGCAATAGGTGCGCAAGGTTTGGGGGGTTGTTGTCCATCCCCCCTGCCTTGTCCTTCTTGCAACCAGTCTGGAAATAAATTGGCTAAGATTGGGTTCATTGCGACTGTCCCGAAGCGAAGCAAAGCAAAGTCATGTCTCCCGGTATTGCAAAGCACATTTCTCAGAGGGCCATCCTCCCACCTCCAACCTTGCAGAAGCCAGCTATTACCACGGACCAGTAACTATCTTGGCACACATACATACATACATATATATGGATTTCCTATACTTTTTTTAGACCATATCTGTTTGTACACACTCAATATATGAGATCAAGGAGAGAAAAAAAAAAAACCAACAAAACACAAACCAAACCAAACACAGCCCTTCATGCTTTGTTTTCTCCCACAATCGTTAAGTGTTAAACCAACATCTGGATGCTCTATAAATGTGTTATTTAAGGAGAGAGAGTTCCCCAGAAGTGTTTATTTGCAATGTCTTCGTCCCTGTGGCAGAGTGGCTTTTTGACGTGAGGCTCATTGGCAGCTCATTGCATTGAAGTGACTCTTTTGTAGTCTCGGTGTCTGTACAATTGCCAGAGCCAGAAGATTACCACATTAAAAATACACGTCAGTCTCATTAAGGAGCGGTGTCTAGCAACATCCGGCGGGGAGCTCGCTGGTGGAAGCCTTGATTTAAAAGCAGGATTCACTCGCTGAGACGGGGAGGGAGTTTGTGGGATCACTAGCACCGTTATCCCTCTCCCTTTTTGCTCGGTGAGGAGGGAGGGATGCGTAAGGCATCTTTTACTCTGCCGCTCCGCTTGCTCTGGACCTCAGGCTCTGGCACAACTCGTTCAGCACAGGCCCCCTTCTCCTGCGAGGTGACGGGGGGCAAAACGCTGTGGCTGCTCCGAAAACAGTCAGCACGCTGCAGATTCTGTCTTCAGTCCCTTTGTCACATTGAAAAAGTTACCGTGGTGGCATCTGTTTGGGGAGAGATGGGGAGCTGGGTACCACCATGCCTCACCACATTCATGACACCGAAGGGGGTGGATGTGGGGTGAAGCGGTGTAGGGCATGGCCCCGCAGGAGGGATGCAGGCAGGTTTTAGCTGCTTATGTCCAGTAAGAGGATATGGAAAAACCTGTGGAGTAGCTCTGGTTGGTTGCTAGTACTTGTCAGACCCCTCTCGGCATGGACATCATTCCCATGGCAGCCTTGAATGGTCTTGAAGGGCCCCAAGCCCAAGGCTGACATAGGCTCCAGCTGAGAAACTATAGAAGTTGTAGTCAAAGGGCAGAAAGAGCAGCCTGTCCTTCCACATCCTCCTCCGCTTCACCATCTTACGGAGGAAGAGAAGAGTAATGATGTGCTCCACAAACCTGGGAAATGGCTTTGGGGTGCCAAAAGCATGGACAGAGTGTAGAGGTGAAGCATCAGCGACTTGAGAGGCAGTAATTCTCTCAGACATCACACAAAACAAATCAACAAGCTAAAGAAAATAGTGTAAATGCGTTGTACTTCTCCAGGCATGTTGGAGCAATATCAGACTTCAAGGAATGGCAGGACAGACTACTGGGAAAAAAGGAAATGAGTTGCGTGGAAGAAACCAAACCCAATCACATTGCTGTGAACACGATTCCAGCTTGAATTTTACGTGTAACTTGAAATATATGGTTATATTTTCAAATACAGAGTTTAAAACTAATTGAAAACATGTCAGCTTCAATAAACTGAAGCTGGGTGGCAAGGGAAAATATGACATGCTGGATGGAAACACGGCTGTAAAGCGTGGCTGTTTACGGGAGATGAGATGCCGCCGTCCTTGGTTGGTGACATTTTGCTGAAAACCCTACAGGGGAAGGAAGCAAGGTGATTAGCAAACTGCAAAGCTGAATAAAAGAGTTTTAAAATAATCTCAAGTGTCTTGTTTCCCCCAGCACTCAGATTTTGCATGTTCTTGCTGTGTGCCAGGACGGGGCGAGGGCTGCTCCAGGCTTGTGGCGTTGCAGGAAGATCTACTCTCTGCCGTTCGCTGCCGCCAATACAAGAGGAGGAAACAGCTTGCCAGCCCACTCCGTCGATTCAGGAAAAGGTGCCGTTTGTACAACAAGCGTGGTTTGTCCTGTAAATAACAACAACCACAATAACAACAACAACCATCACCCTTCCTTAATTAGTTTTAGGCCAAGGCAAGAAGTTGCACAGCTTCAGGGCTCATGCAAAGCATGCTTTTAATTATCTCCTGGGCAGACCATCTCCACGCTCTGGAGAGAAATTAAGAAAGGAAGGAATTTTGTGCAATTGGATTTTGTTTGTTTTCTCCCCCCCTCCAACATATGGGAAAGCACATCATTTTGCAATACCATTATCATATATTATAAAGCAGTCTAGCTATAACCAGATGTGCTGCAGGGAAAGGGTTTCTGTCATCTTCTTTTCTCCCTTGGCATTGACTCTAGAGGGAACCTGAGGAAGTCAGCCTCGGAGAGCAAATGCCGGCCTTTCTGAGTACCCATCACTCTCTCCCAATGGGCCACCTTCATAAAGCAACTTTCCCACAGCCTTTCAAGGGTGTTTGGTATGACCACACTCACCACGGATTGCGTTAGCTGTGCCGGATGCAGTGCCCAAAGTGTAGAGCTTATATAACAACTGTTGAGTATCTGAGCACACAAATATCCCATCTCAAGGGCTCCAGATGCAAAAGCTTTGCTTCTTTTTCTTCTTTTCTATTCCCAGTAGTGCCTTTGAAAAGCATTTGACTGTGAAGAGGGTCACCCTAGGTTGTCAACAGATGGAGTTCCAGCCATAGATTTGGTGGCACTCTTTGCAGGTTTAATATGATTTTAACCTGGTTAAATCTGCCCGGTTCTCACAGGAGCAAAATGCTGTCCTTTCCGCTGAGAAAGCTGGAAGCTGGTGAGCTGAAAGCTTCCGATTTGATCAACATCCTTCTTCTCTTGTGAGAATTAAGCAAAAGCAAATGAGAATTAATAGTATGCTTCTGCTTCTCCACTTTTTTGTTGTTTATAAATGCAATGCCATGTAAGTTGTGTTTGTGCAATTCTGAAAGGAAAGCCCTCGGCAAAATTTAGCAAAAGCATATTTTTTTTTAAATGGGAGACATTACTTTCCTTCAGGATTTCTAACCATCTCTAACAATCCCATTTAAGTACAGGAAGGAGAATTTCATTCTCCTAATGACTTACCGCTAAATATTGCTAGCATAGTTAGCTATCCAAACCCCCTGGATATCCCGGCATTTAATAAAACTGCATCCAGCTGTAGATGGAAAATCAGTCTGCTCTCCACCTCTCCTACAAAGTCATCTGATAAATTTTCTGATGTGCTCCCCATTTTGCTTTCCTACTCAACATTTCAACAGGATAATACGTGTATGTCAAAACTGCAGTAAATTACTTGGAAAAAATAATGTATTCCCCTGCTCTAGGTGTGATACCCCCATTTAATTCCTGAAAGCAGCATGTTTCCTTTTTCTCCTGGAAATAGCGATGAAAAAAAAAAAAAAATTCAACTCGGGCCGCTGCTTTGCCTTTATTACTTGGTGATAAAAGAAGTCAATGAGCCTTTGCCTGTGGAATATTTATTTCACTGCTGCAAGGAATATCTTGCCAAAAAATGGAGTCATGTATATTAAACTTCTCCTCTGCTCATTCATGTTGACTGTTGTATCACACTTATTTTCCCTCAGCATTCCACAAAGATGTGAGCTGTCATTCTGCCAATTTACTCCCCAAACTGGCAAGTTACACTAATTCATGGCTGTTTGCACTCAGGAGAAAGCTGGAGGGATAGAAGAAAAGTCCTCCAGGTGGTCCCTGATCCTCTGCCCTTTAGTGCTGCGGCATCAGTGAAACAGTCGCACATCTTTGAAGACTCTTTCTCCTACATACATCCTATATACCGTTTTGCATCACGGGCGTAAGGGGTTTCAAGTGCTGGGATTTTCCAGCTCAGCAGTCATCAAATGGCTTAAGTGGGGACAACAAAATCTAACTACAGGTAACAGTTTAAAAACCACACAATTTGTGCAAGGGGACAAAACACACAATGCTGGCTTTTTTGCTCTGATTTATTTTCCATTACCTATCATGATTAAACAGTTATTGAAGTATACATTTTCTTAACGTTAACACTGGAACAAAGTTTTAAGCATCCATGGTCCACCATGCTTTGGAAAGAATTTGAAAGCAAACAGCTTTTTGGTAAAGTTACATCTGTATGCATGATGAGTGGTTTAAAAAACTATTGAAAGACTGGCTCAGCCCTTGTACCTCTTTGGGGCACCATTCCTTGAACTTCATGGCTTTGCTGCAGCAATTAATTTATTCTGAATTGTATCTTTGATCAAGTTTTAAATGAAGACCACAGATTAGCTGCTGCCAAACTCTCAGAGCTCTTCCACCTGCAGGTCTCCACTGCCAAAAGCTGGGTCTCTTGCCCAGTGAACGTGTAGTGACTTTGTGAGGACATTAAAAAGAGCATGTTTAAATAGCGAGGCCTGGGCTAGACTTCCACAGTGACAGTCAACATGTTTTCAAACAACCCAAAAGCAGCCTCTCATTTCTTCCGAACCATCGATTCAGCTCCTCCTAGTCAGACCTGTAGGAAAATCGGTCTGTGATTAACAAAAGTTTCCAGTCCTTTTTAATATTCTTCCAGTGAAATAAAGGGAGAAATAAAACTCTGTTGACTTCCACCAACGAATCTGCAGAATATCAAAAAGTGTATCACTGTCCCATGTAAAAGCAAGAAAGCCTACGGGCAAAATGCCTGCTGAAGAGGGCACACCACATCCAGCTTGCAGCTGTGCCTACAAAAGCACACAGCGGTTGCGCGTGCAGCGCAACGGCCCCCGTGCACCAAGCTGCGAGGCTGCCGGCCCAAAGTCTGATTTTATTCCCTCTTGCACCAAGTGTGACTGCACCGCCGTCAAGGAGGCAGTAACTTTATAGTTCTAACTATTTGCAGTGCCTTTAGTTTTCTATCGGCTTGGTTCATGGCTTGCTGGATTTTACAGGTGTACCGCTAAGGTGGTCATTTCCTTAAGCCTGAGCTAGCTGTTTATAGCACTAAACTTAAACTCCGTTCCCAAGGGGCTTCTAGGATTTTCACGCTTTCGGAGCCTGCAAACTCAGCCAAATCTCTGTCAATAGACCAATGCTCAGACAGCATTTCTTCTGGATTTTTTTTGAAACGTCATAGCTAATGGAGGGTACCAAAAGTTTCCACGGATTATCTCTCTCTTATATATTCAGCAAATATTCATCTTTCTAATACCCTCCCCAGACCTCGGGCTTACGCTGCCCCATTCAAAGAGCCCCTTCACACAGTCCTGGAGCTCAAGTTAGAGGTGGGCAAACTTTGCGGTGTTTGAGGTTTTGTGAATTTGGCGAAGTCTGTTTCAGGTTCACGGAGTTTGCTTGCTAATTTAGGGTAGAAAAGTGTATTTCACCACCATTTCAAATCATATTGTTTTCGTCCAAGGTACACAGTTTACAAAAAAACAAACATATTTTTCTACCTCGGGGAGAGCAGAACACCTCTCAAAGTGCACAGCAGCACAAACAGGCGCTCTATTTATTGACCTATGTATATATAGTTCCCCCCCACACTTTCTAAAGTGCATGTTTTTCACTTCACCTGTTCCCTAGGTTTTTTCCTTACTTCCTCCCCCCTTCTTGTTTTTCAGAATTTAAGTGAAACATAAAGTGAACCGCATTTTGATTGCAGGGACTAGATAAAACTGAGCAAACTGTAGCTATGGTACATCCACTATCCTAGTTTCATCCCCCAAATATTCCAATTAAATTAAATGAAGATGAGCTCAAGTACCTGGGAGTTGCATCTCACAAAGAAAAATGGAGAAGAACAAGTATGCATGATAAGCCTTTAAGGAATATATTTTTTACACAACGTATCCACCAAAAAAGTAAAGCGCCTCAGGTTCCCTTGGTAGAGTCAGGGCTGGCTCAGTTAACCTCATGGTTTTTCCTTCAAGTATTTCTCCTGGATTGAGAGCCTGCACCACAAGCCCCGAAGGCAGCCGGAGTGACTCTAAAACCTATCCCCAGTCACACCACCAGCGGCACTCGTATTCAGAGTCAACCATTAATCAAAGTAAATGTCACATGCCTTTTTTTTCTGCTTAGAAAATTATCAGTCATTTCAGGATCTGGAAGGCATCAGGACCAGTCCAAGGACCAAGATATTTTTTCACTTTAATTCGATGGTGGAGATGGTCCCACCCTGCACCACTGCCAGGGAGCCGGCACCCCAAGGGGGTTGGGGAGACACGCACCCACTTACCTACAGGCCATCCTAAGAGTTGCCAGGACTGACATGTTTATTTGCATGTTTGCAATCAAAGGATTTGCCACATTTTTTCAGAAGGGAAACTACTCCAGTGGAAGTGGTGTGAGACGGGGGGATGATTCACAGCTTTATTTAGGCGCCGTTGTTTTCACAGTCAGCTCTGCAAGCAATATAT
Organism: Phaethon lepturus; assembly: GCF_000687285.1. NCBI lineage: Eukaryota > Metazoa > Chordata > Aves > Phaethontiformes > Phaethontidae > Phaethon > Phaethon lepturus. Next base: position 10,759 of record NW_010547235.1, read on the forward strand.
CATCTCCTGGCTTAGATGGGGCTACGTTCTCCTCTCACATGAAGCGTCTCCATTTGCCTCGCTTCATGTTTTGCCTGCCAAACCCCAGCGTGTCGATGGGAGCAGAAAGTAATTAAGCCAGAGGGTTGGAGCATTGCGTTCGTTTTCCTCTTCAAGCCAATTTGTCTTTCTGAACTGACCAGTTACATCATGCGCTGTGATCTCAGTGCTGATAGGAGCTCAAGTTGCTTGCAGAAACCTGTGCCCTTTCTTCAGAAGATAATAAGTACCAGACCTCCGAGTGCCTCCTTAAAAGAGGACAAAAAAGCTGCTGTCTGCTCCCCCGGCCCCTTGGGTGCCTCTGCGGTCATTGGAGAGCAGATGGACCACGTGCAGCGGTCCGTGCCGCACGATGGCACACGCTGTGTCGAGAGACGCAACATCATGGCGGTTCCTGAAAGGCTGAAATCTCTGATAGAGCAAGGCACTGCCGCCCAAGGGGTAAGGGGAAAACAAGCAAATGCCTCAAATTTGCCATTTGGGTGATTAGTTAAACTAAAAGTGCAGCTATAACCTCTTTAATCATCATTTTAATTTCTGCTTTAGTGGGTATGGATATAACGAGCTTATACCTAAGCCTTACCAACACTTTACCTAATGGCTCACATTCCCATTGATTTCAGTGCTGGTTCTGCAGGCGCAGAGCAAAGAGCTGCTGTTGAAAGAGATGGAGGGGCAATGCTTGCCAGGCAAGATTATGGCTTGTCCTTGGAGCTGGCATCAGGTAGGAAAGTCCTTTTGGAACAAAAAAAGTGAAGCATTAAAAAAAGATGTGAAAATGTGGGGGAACCCTCCCATTATTCTGGCTTTTTCAATTGCCATAAATTGTTTTGATAAACTCAAAAACACATTTTGGATGGAAAGAAAAGGTTCTGAGCACAATACTTCTTTTTTTAAAGGTTTATAATAATGCTTTCACCAATATTCTACCATCCCAGCTTTTCTGAATGTTTTCGATTGAGCCACACTCTCTGAAAACACAGAACGTTCTTTTTCCCATGTTCAAACCGAGCGGATTGGGCTACAGCTGTGAAGGAAAGGCAGGCAAAGGAATAATGTATTGCAGAAAACATGATGAGCCTACTGCTTGCAGACAATGTGACGAGCCTATTGCTTAATGCCTCCACACCTCTCCCTGCATGCTGCCTCGCAGCCTACTGAGCCCTTCTTGTCTGCATGCAGCAGAGGGAAGGAGTTTGGCCTGTGGACATGACGTCTTCCCTAAGCCAGCCTTCAGGTGTACTGATAAAACATCAGTGGTGTCCTTGTACTGTTCTTTCAGACCATTGGGGAAAGTTTACAAGTATCTAAAACCACATATATTCCTAGTTCCACACCTGCAGGAAAATGGAATTATCACTGTAGAGTTTCATAGAACCCATTTTAGCTTTGCGGTAAGAAAATGTGTTTTCTCCTTAGAAATGCGCTGTGTATCTTCGACTATTACAGAAAAATTTCTGAGTAGAAAGAGATGAAAGGTTCGGTAAGTCTTTCTCACCTACTCTTAAACATAAACCTGAATTTTCTGCTATTTTCCATCAGTAACTTTCTTCTCCAGTGATTCCCTTACATCTGTGTTGGGAAACGGGGCCCTATCAACAGGACACTCTTTTGCCATTTCCCAAAAACTTTCTATTTGATATTTAAAGATAAAAAATCTGTCAAGTTGTGGCTTTCCAGTGATGCCTCTTTGGACAGCAGCATTTAGTCAGACGAGAGTCGGTACTGTGGTAAATGTGTGCTGGAGAAGATGGGAAGAAGATGCCCTGCAGTCGAAGGCACACAAAATGCGAACCGACTTTAATGGGGATAAAACCAGACATTGATTTTGCTGCTCCAGTACAATTTGAACTATGTCTTATAATCCAGGGCTCCCTCTCCCACAGCTATAATTACCTGAGTGGTGGTTCATTAATATCTCTGCCTGATACATGATGCAAGTAACGTTAATTACAGCTTGAGACCTCATCCTGTATCATTAGCAGGAGCTTTTACATTTAATGCTGAGAATGATTTGAGTGAAGAATTGCTTTCTATGACCTGTCATAAATAAGGGACCATTATAATCAAAACCCCAGCCTTGATTTATACAGGCTGTTTGCTCAAGCTGCCTGGACTGAGCCTCTTAATACCTATTGTTGCCAAAGGATTTTTGTGGAAGTTGATCTAGTTTAATCAAAGACTTGCTGCTTCTAATAAGCTTTAGAAAAGCAGCAAGAAACAAAAACAATCCTGTCTGAATGGATTTCTCCTACTCTTCATGTTTTCTCCAGTCTTGGATTATTAATTGCTATGACTGTGATATGCTTTGATTTATTTAAATCAAAGCATGCTTCTTTGGCTTCAGTTGCTCTCAGTTTAACTTTAAATAGACATTGATACAAGACGTAGCGATATAAAGAACATCTGTTTTTGATAAATGACATCCGGAGATGCATGGGACTACTGAATGCAGAAACTCCCAAAATATCTGCAGGTTACTTTTTGCATCATAATACGCACATTTATTTTGCTTACAATACCAATAGCAAAACAAAAGAATTTATGAAAATTTCCACATAAGCACCTGACATTGTAAGACACATAAAAGGTCTCTTATAAAAGTTTATTAATCAAAGACTGGAAGGCTGAGTCTCACACATATGAAGACCACAGATACTACTCTGACCCTGCAAAGGACATTAAGGTACACATAATTATGGCTATATTGAAAAGGAACATTAATTGCTGATACTTCCTCCTCGACTGGCTACAGTGAAATGCAAATTCCAAACCCACAAACTTACCTAAAATACACTTAAAAATTACTCTCTTTAAGCAGGAATCCTGGGCAGTATTTTTCTTCACTGTCTCTGCAACCCTGGTGCAGCTCTAGAGGTAGGACATGTTCCCCGTAGCATCTGCTAAACATAGCAAACTGGGCTGCTCTGAGTAACTGGGAGGACAGATTTTTTATCTTTAAATATCAAAGAATGGCACCCTACTATTAAAATGGCTACAGATCGAGACAGAGGGCTCATGACCAGGTATCTCGCACACTTCAGTGATTCCTCACGTGTTATAGTCTGCCTTTGGCTTCCTTGGGAGACAGTCCTGAAGGACAAAGG
>NW_010547236.1:0-928 GCF_000687285.1 Phaethon lepturus
GACCTGGGCGGGAGTGAGGGTGACCTTGGTGATCCAGTGACGGTGACACAGTGACATGGTGACAGTCCTTAGCGCACGGCTCCGTGTGCTGCACAGGGGGGACGAGGGGAAAGCGGGGGACAGGGTGACGCCACGAGGGTGACGTGGTGACGATGATCATGCGACAGTGACACAGCGGTGGTGACGCAGTGACATGGTGACGGTCCTTAGAGTGGGGGGGAGGAGGGTCGTGGGGGACAGGGTGACACAGTGATAGTGAGGCGGTGATGGTTGCATGCTGACGTGGTGCTGGTGACGCAGCAATGGTGACACGGTGACTCGGTGACAGTCCTAAGCGTGCTGGATGGGGGCATGACGTGGGGGGACAAGAGGGAGACGTTGGGGACCGGGTGATGCGGTGACGGTGATGGCGATGCTGTAGTGTGGTGATGGTGACGTTGTGGTGGTGACACCGTATCACGGTGACAGTCCTTAGGGTCCACCGCGCACTGGGCAGGGGATGATGGTGAGCGGGGATGACAGGGATGTTGGGGACAGGGTGATGTGGTGGCGGTGATGCGGTGATGGTGACATAGTGATGGTGACATGGTGACAGCCACAGCTCCACAGGTTGGTCAAGGGATGATTTGAGGGGGATGAGAGGGATGTTGGGGACAGGGTGACGTGGTGATGGTGATGTGGTGACACGGTGATGGTGATGTGGTGGCGACGCGGTGATGATGCGGTGACAGTGACATGATGGCGACGGTGCTGCAGTGACAGTCCTTAACGCGCGCCCATGTCTCCGTGCGATGGCCGGGTGATGACCTGGGGGATGTTGGGGACAAGGTGACGTGGTGACGGTGATGCGGTGATGTGGCGACGGTGACGTGGCGGTGGCGTCGAGGCGCGAGCCTTAGCGCGAGGCCAGGGCTCCGCGCGCTGGATT
>NW_010547236.1:1127-1468 GCF_000687285.1 Phaethon lepturus
CGAGGCCGGGGCTCCGCGCGCTGGATTGTGGGGGACGAGGGGGATGTTGGGGACAGGGCAATGGGGTGGTGGCGATGCGGTGACGCGGTGACACAGTGACGGTGATGTGGTGGCGACGCGGTGATGACACTGTTGTCCCAAATATGGGTGACGGCGACGGTGCTGCGGTGACAGTCCTTAACGCGCGCCCACGTCTCCGTGCGATGGCCGGGTGATGACCTGGGGGATGTTGGGGACGAGGTGACGCGGTGACGGTGACGCGGCGACGTGGCGACGGCGACGAGGCGGGAGCCCTTAGCGCGCGGCCACGGCTCTGCGCGCTGGATTGTTGGGGACGAGGG
>NW_010547237.1:0-1899 GCF_000687285.1 Phaethon lepturus
AATTATTATTTTATAAATAGAATTAAAATAACAAAATACACTCTTTTGTTCCAACAATTCTCCCAATTTATCTTAAAAATTCCACTTGCAAATTGTTGGAACAGTTGAAAATTAGAAAAGGAAATATAGTTAAATCAATAGGATTATTTGCTTTTGATTATTAATTCCATTGCTAGTTTTTCTTGTGGTTTTATAATGCATACCAGTTTTACAAAGTGCATGCTTTATTTTATTTATTTTTTTTTTTAATTTTGAACTGGCAAGCTAAAATGATCCATCTTTTCCTGCCTTTTTTAATGTTAATACAATCTAAAATCTAGCATTAAAAAATTTATCATGATACACCTGGTATACTGACTGCTTATGGCGCATGCTTGTCTTGGCAAAAAACGAAACAAATTGGCTCCCCTCCCACCCTCCCCGTTCCTTTTGGAAGCAATCTAAAAGTTAAAAGCAGGCTGGAACACAATTGCTTCAAGGGAGGAAAAAAAAAATACCTGATGCTTTAATTTTTGTCACATGGCACTAGTCGTGGAATTGCACGCGCACACACACGCACACACACCCAACACGCACGCAAGCACGCACGCTGCAACCTGCTCGTGAGGAAAACAGTTTATTAGGTCAGGAGTGCCCGTGGCACATGAAGGCTCCCAGCTGTGTGTGCAACTTTGGATTTGGTACCCACTTCACGTCACCTTGAATCCTCTGACATCCACCGAGGGGGTAATGTAAGGCATACTTTGCTGGAACAGTAATAATCCATGCTTCATGCTCAAGAGCTGAGTCTCAGAGGAGGACTGGCGTTCTCTACTCCCTTTGGCCTCGCTCCGTCTCACTCAAGGAACAAAAAAACCCCAAAACAACAGAGAAGAACTGGGGAAAACAAGGAAAGCAAAAGAAGACGAATCCCTTTAAATGGACTTTCGCCTTTTCATCAGCCTGTGGTTATCTGTAAAGCTGTGCAACCCAGGTGAGATGGAGCTGACAGGAGATGGGAAAAGGCTGTTTTTTAATGTGCTTGGCGAGATCTCCTCTATCTTGTAAGAGATGGAGTGAAAGTACTGGGGGTTCAGCTTCGAGCTGAACGAATTTTGGTGGGACACCACCCGGCTGGTGTACTCGTGGGACCTGTAACACATGCAGGAACAAACTGACTGAAGGTCTGTTACTTCGGCCTTGTACCGTGGCCGGCCATGCTGGGAGTCCTCTTGGATGTGGATAATCATGCTGTTGCGGTTCCCTGCCAGGGACGCCCGTTCCTCAGCATCCCGCCTCTCGTCCTCGCTGTTCATGGTTAGGAACCTGAGAACAACCAGATTTAGAAATGCCCCAATGACTGTCAACCCCACTAGAATGTACATAAAGCTAAAAGCCACATAGAGAGGCTTCTTTTGAAGGGCCCCTTTGGTCTGCAGGGCCACATAGTCTCCAAAGCCTATCGTAGTCAATGTTATAAAGCAGTAATAGTAAGCATGGAAAAAGCTCCATTCCTCGTACTGGGAAAAGGCTGCTGCTCCAATGCAGAGCGTTCCCATGCAGGAAAAGAAACCCACAGTGACCATGTTTTCCATGGAGACCTCGGTGCTCCTCATCCCACAGCACTTTTTGATGCGTTTCAAGAGGTACTTGACGAAGGTGTTCATGCGCTCGCCCAAGCTCTGGAACATGACGAGTGTCAGTGGGATCCCCAGGACCGCATAGAACATGCAAAAGGCCTTCCCTGCATCCGTCCCTGGGGCAGCATGTCCATAACCTGGGAGGGGAATGAAAAGACAGGACAGTCAGCAAGGCGGGTGACGACCACAGCTCCTTCTTTCACACAAGCCACATGAATTGCAGAGACTCTGATGCCGCAGCCAGATCCAAAGCTACAGGAACATTGCAGTGACGCTCTTC
>NW_010547237.1:1913-2563 GCF_000687285.1 Phaethon lepturus
CTACCTCCTCGCCTATGTCCTGTATCCGAAGCAAACAGGACATGAAACAACAAAGTCGTACACACGGAAGTGGGAAAGATGAAAGAATGGGCAACGCATCCTACTCCAAATACCTGTGCAGTCTCCTAAACAAGACTGTATCATATTCATTTGCTAAAGAAATGTCACATCCATCCTGTATCACATGCAACAGTGGAAACTTTGGAAATAGGTTGACTTGCCCACAGTATTTTTCAGCGGAGTTGGTGTTACCTTGTCCCTAAACCAGAGTACACTGATGGCATCCAAATTCTGTGTCTGCTGGCAGCATGGAGTTAACAATATCCACAGAAACACCCACCAAAGAAATTCCTTTCCAAAGTCTTCAACGCTGAACAAACCTTTCTCCTAGACACCCTATGAAAGCTACTCACTCCGGGAACACCATAGGACTTTAAGGGTTTAATGCCTGCTCTATCTTTAATTACTGAAGAATAAACAACTTACCAGCTTGTCTTATAGTTTTGCAGCTTTTACAGCTAGTCTGGCAAAGGCAATTTTTCCAGGATATTAAGCTAATCCAGGACAGAAGATGTAGTATGTTTCACAGTGTAGTTTACAGACAGTAAAATCATGGCTACGCATTTATTGTAAACCAAACCAGGGATGGG
>NW_010547238.1:0-1268 GCF_000687285.1 Phaethon lepturus
TGAGGAAGAAGCGAGAGGGCCTAGGGCCAAGAGAGAAAGGAGCAAGAGGTGCACTTGATGGAACCACAGGCCAAGAGAGAGGAGAGCGAGAGGGGAGCATTGTGAGAAGAAATGAAAGCAGGGAGAACAAGAGGACCAAGGACTGAGGGAGAGAGGAGAGCTAGAGGGGCAAGGGCCAAGAGGAGTGCATGTGGAGTGAGGAGCAAGAGGGCAAGACAGAGAAGAACAAGTGGTGAGGGCTGAGAGAGAGGAGAGAAAGAGGAGCAAAGAACGCTATCTGAGAGGGGAAGGAGAAGAGTGAGGCACAAGGGCCAAGAGAGGGGGGGAGTGAGAGGGGAGTGAGAGGAGCAAGGGCCAAGAGCGAGCAGAGAGCTGCGAGGAATGAGAGAGGGACAAGATCACAGGCCAAGAGAGAAGAGCAAGGAGCAAGAGCCAAGTGGAGGGGAGAAGGGGATGAGGAGAGAGGCCCAAGAGAAGAGAGGCACGAGAGCCAAGACGAGCCAGAGGAACAAGGGACAAGAGCTGAGAGAGGGGAGCAAAAGGAGAGAGAAGCAAGTGCTGAGAGGAACACTGTCTGAGAGTGAGGAGCAAGAGCCAGGAATGATGAGCAAGAGCAAGGAGTAGGGGGAGAGAGCAGCAAGGAGCAAGAGCCAAGAATGAGCAGGCAAGAGTGATGAGCAAGGAACAGAGAGCTGCGGGCAAGGAGCAAGGGACGAGATGAGAAAGGAGCAAGGGAGGGCCGAGGGAGAGGGGAGCGAGTAGCAAGGACAAGAGCTGATAGAGTGGAGAGAGGAAAATGAGGACAGGGGAGGGGCAGGGAGTGCCAAGAGCAAGAAGCATGACTGAGCACCAAGGAGTGAGAGCCGAGCGAGAGGATAAAGGAGTGAGCAGCCGAGAGCAAGGAGCACAGAACCAAGAGAGAGGAGCTATGGCCAAGAGGAGAGAGGGCAGAGCTAGGACTGAGATCGAGGGCCACAAGCAAGGAGCGAGGGCTGAGAGAGGGGAATGAGAGGAGCAAGGACCGAGAGGAGCGAAGAGCAAGGAGAGAGAAGAGCCCAAAGCAAGGAACCAGAAGTGAGAGCCAAGGAGCAGGGAGCAAGAACCAAGAGAGTGCAACAAGAAACAAGAAGCCAAGAGAGATTAGCATACAGCTGAGAGGAGTGAGAGGACCCAGAGAGGGGAGCAAGGGGGCCAAGAGAGGGGAGAACGAGAGGGGAGAAAAGAGAGCGAGAGGGACAAGGGGGTTGGGAGGAGTGAGGGCTGAGAGG
>NW_010547238.1:1344-2530 GCF_000687285.1 Phaethon lepturus
GGGGGAGGGGAGGGGGGGGGCGACAGCCGAGAGAAGGGAGTGATAGGTGAACAAAAGGGGTGTGAGGAGAGCAAGATGAGAGTGGGAAGAGGGCAAGAGGCTCAAGGGCCAATAGAGGGGGGGATCGAGAGGAGGGCGAGGGCAGATAAAGAAAAAAAAATCGAGAGGAGGGCGAGGGCAGATAGGGCAGGGGGGGAGAGGAGCGAGGGGCAAGCGAGAGGAGGGCAAGGGCCAAGTGAGAGGAGAGTGAAAGGGGAGCAGGACCCAAGAGAGGGGAGAATGAGGGGGGAATGAGAGGAGTGAGGGCCGAGAGAGGAGAGCAACAGATGTGCAAGAGGAGAGAGGGCCAGGGAACTTGAGGAGTGAGGGCCAAGAGAGAGGAAAGCAAGAAGGGAGCAAGGGCTGAGAAAAAAGGGCTGAGAGCGGGGTGAGTAAGACAATCGGGCAGCAAGAAAGAGGAGACCTAGAGCGGAGAGGGCCGAGTGAGAATCCTTCTAGTGCCTAGAAGGGGCTGAGAGAGGATCCTGCGAGGGCCGAGACTGGAGAGAGGGCTGGAGGGGCCAAGAGCAAGAGCCAAGATTGGGAGGCAAGAGGGGACAGAGAGGAGGACTGAGGGAGGGGAGCCAAGAGAGGAGTGTGAACAGAAAGTCAGGAGTGGAGAGAGAGTGCCCAGAGTGCCAAGTAAGTTCCCAGAGAGATCCAAACATCAAGATAGTAAAAAAGCAGAGCAAGAGTCAAGAACAGGAGCACCAAGACTCAAGAGTGCGGATACTTGAGAGCAAGCTGAGAGAGTGCCCAGAGCAGACAGAGAGCTGAGCGAGCATCCAGAGCAGACAGAGCACCAAGAGAGAGCCATGAGAGAGCAGAGAAAGAGCCAATAGCCGAGTGAGAACCCCAAGACAATGTGCTAAGAGCCAGGAGTACCAAGAGAGCCAGTGTCAAGAGAGGGAGCACTGAGAGTTAAGAGACTGTGTGATTCGACAGATGGAGCACCAAGTAAGTCGAAAGACACGAGAGTCTCAAGAGTTGACAGTCGAGAGGTAGTTGAGAGGGAGTGCTGAGAATCAAGAGCAGAGCACTGAGCAGGTCGAGACCTAAGAGCAGTGAAAGTAAAGAGCATGCTGATAAGAGAAAGGGAGTGCTGAGAGGAGAGAGGGTGTATTGGGTTTGCGTGGCAAGGTTTTGG
>NW_010547239.1:0-4442 GCF_000687285.1 Phaethon lepturus
GCGCTGGTAGGGGGGTGTTGCCAGTTCCCCCACCCCCGCCCGGTATAGCGATACAGGCTGAAAATGTCGTTCCCACCCCTCACCAAACCCAGAGAGCGACCCCCGACTTTATTCAGCAGGTTTGGCCGTTACAAGTCAGTACGTGCAACATTAAAAATGTCAGTTCCCGTAATAAAAAACAAACCCCAAAACACTCAAGGATCCCAAATGGTGCACCCTGCACCAAAAAAGAGCAAGAAGGTACCTGTGGTCATGAAACCTGAAGCAGGAGCCCTCCTCCCCCAATTAGATAGGAACATATTCCAGGCAGATACGGTGTGTCCTTCTGTAGGAGCAGCCAGACGTCACGCACAGGGGCATGGTACCTGACGTAGGATCCATGGGGCAGGCTACGAAACAGTGGTGTCAACTGCCCAGCACCCCTGTTAAAATAACCCTTTAAATACAAAGGGGCCAGGGGTTGAGAAAGCTGGTGCAACATCATGGCTGACTATAGGATGTTGCTGCTGACCCCTGGGATCAGAAGTCATGGTTGTACAGCAACCTCAGGTGGCACGTGCACGAGACCAGATTGGGAGGTGGAAGGTAAGAGATTTCTGCAGAACTCTGTTCAGCAGCAAGTTGCAAGTAAAGGGCTTGATGCAGCTGAGCAAAACTAGGATTTTGGGGAGTGAAGGATTCACTGAGCTGGCCATGGGGGGTTGTTTAGAAGGAGCAAGCCAAAGGACAAACTGCAAACACCAGAGGACATCCAAAGTACATATGGAACAAGTGCCCCGAAACAAGCCTAATTAGTAACCACCCCATTTTCAAACACAAACCTACCCCCTACACAGAGGGTAAAGGGGACAAGTGTTGCAAATCCCATGAACTGGTATCTCCACCCTCCAGAAACAAGTGCCTCAGAGTAACTTTTCCCCTTCTGCCTGTTGCCAAAAGAGGCAGAGACCAAGCTCGCTCCTCCCCAAGAAAGGGCACTCGAAAGAGCATGCTCTCCCTTGCGGGCCACAGCACAGAGGGAATGAGAAGTTTCATTAACCTGCTTCTTAGCATGGTTCTTCCTCAACTACGAAACCAGGTGGAGAGAAACACAGAAGAGACCTCAGCAGGATGTGATCCTGACTCTTTGGAAAGGAGATTTGGAGCTGCTGCTTAGACTTGTACAGAACCAGAATGGAGGGGATTTCCCATCCTTTGCATTGAATGGGGCAACAGGAAGAAGGGCTGTTGCCAACCCTTTCACAGCAGAAGCCTACTGGAGTCTATCCCCAACAGTCTGGCTACCTGCCTCTTCCTTACATGGAGGTTCAGGATTTTATAACTTCAGACTGTGTTCATTCAGTTAACTCTAGATCCCCAACTACACAAAGTTCCCATCCCCATCTTTCTCTGCTATGACCCCATGCCCCCAGAGATGCAAACGGCCCAGATTAGGTCAATAGCAACATCCATTTTAAAAAACAATCACCAAAAAAAAAAAAGATTGCTCTCTACAACACATGTTCTCCCCAGCTCTGATACAGGGTGAGATCCCGTGGATAAAACATGATCCAGTCAGGTCTTTGGCTCTGGTTCCTGACACAGTTCCCCACACACTTTGCAGGTGAATTTTTTTCTGCTCCTTGCTCTTCTTCTCTGCAGGAGGAAAGGAGCACTGAAGGTTAACCGCCTGGGCACAGAAACAGAGGTGCAGGAGCTGCCTATACACCAGTCTCATTTCTTTCGCTGCTTTTGACATTAGGATCCTCTTGCACCTTTCTCATCTCCAGCCCTTTCACCCATGTGTAGGCAAAGGAGCCCCCGAGAACCATCAAGTTACTCGTCCACCACAAGAAGCTCTTTGTCTCCTCAAAATAGATAACAGCCAGCACTGTTTGGGCACAGGCCTTGGCTGTCCCAGACACATTGTGGGTGAGTGGGCTAGTGAACTTAATCTGAAGCCCCGTCACATACCCAATGGCAAAGCCAAACACTCCCCCCAGGGTCATCATGCCCCAAAAACTGGGGTTTCCCAGCTTGTCAAAGTGGTAGAGGGTACGGAATTCACCCAGCAGCATCATGAGGGGGAAGAACAGGACACAAGCATTGACGTTGTTGTAGAAGGTCAGGCGCCAGATGCTACCATCCACCACAGGCAGCACCTTCTTGGTGTAGATGGCATTGAGTGAGACACATAGGCTTGCCAAGATTCCAAAGAATATACCTGTCCATGACAGAGTGCCCTCTGCTCCTTCCTGGTCAACACCCAGCCAGAAGCCACCTGCAACCAAACAAATCAGGCATCATCTGAACAACTGCTGAAGGACTCAAAACATACAGTCAGCAATTCATCATCTACCTTACACTGAACAACCACAAACACAAGCAGAGACAGGCTTAAGGGCTTCCCCTTTCTATTAAGTGAACCCACAAAGTGTCATGACTACTGTCCTGGGAAGATTTATTTTGGGAGTACAGGTAATTTACTGTGCTATCATTCAATCTCAGAGGACTGATTCCCACACTGAGCAGGCAGTATGAGTTTAGAAACTATTATTCCTAAGTTAAAGCTACTCTTTGTGTATAGGTCATTTTCAGGAGATCGTATGATTTTTTTTTTTTTTTTAATTGCAAAGGTACCAAAATGACACACAGGTAGCAAGAAATATTCCTCAAGGTTTTTTTTTAAAAAAAAAAAAAAGCAAGCCTCACAGGCTTTGCTGCACTGTTAACAGAAAGGAAAAGATAGGTCAGAAAAGGAGATGGAAAGACAGTAAACACATGGATGTAATATTAAGAAGGTTGATCAAAAAAAGATCACAAGGCAGAAACTGAGTGCAGTATCTTCAACACGTTTAAACTTCTTTGATGGGTAATGGACTCTTTAACCACCTCCAAAACAGGAGCTACAGGCTTTGCATCTCCAGGGCAGAGAGGGAGACCTCTCCCCATCCAGCTCATAAGCAAAACATAAAAGGGGAGACGAGCTACAGAAGGAGCACTGCACTGCCTCTCCATTAGTTGCTTCATGTTGGAGGCCATCTGGGAGGTTGCCTACAAAGCAGCTAACATGCTTTAAACTAAGCCCAAATACAAACGGGTTCAATGCACAGACAGGGAGGGCCACAGCAGATGCTCAGCTATGCTGCTATAGGCATATGGGCAATGGTCTCACAGCAAAAGGAGATGGAGCCAGGGAGACAGAGTCTTAGAGAAACCCTGTATGGCTGAGCAGACGCCATAGTCCTGGGCAACACCCAAACACAAGACTAGCTGAAGGCATTTGCTTGCATCACTTGGGTGGAAAAAACAGTAGTTTCTGTTCCTGTTCACCTCTTCTGCGTAGAGGAGATTCTCATCTCATTTTCATCTGAATCCATCTGCTTGTCCGAGCACCAAAGTGAACACATGTCCACCTGGAACCGGACTGAAGTCAACATTTCACCATTCTTGGCATCTAAATGACCCTCCAGTGGAAGGAGGCTTTTGGCATTACTGTAAGCAATTCCCGTTAAGCCAGTCAATGCCCTGCCCTACATCCTAACCACACAACCAGATCTTCTGGTGGTGTTTCATGCTTGACTTGATCAAGCTAACCCTTCATCACATGCATTCAGCCTGTCTGAATGGGCTGGTTCCATTGTATGGTCCCAATGGTGCCGACATAAATTATTGTTACCAAAGTTAATAATCAACAAGCACTTGAGATCAGCCACCTGCTGTTTTATGGCCTTTGTGGGGAGGGAAAAAAAAAGGTAAGGCAAGTTAAAATTCATTAGACAGGAGATAGGTTTTAGGGCTCAAAGGAAAAAGGAAAAAGCCATGGTCAAGTAAGAGTAATTTCCTTTCTTAATGAGCTACCTACATGCTCCAGACATGCAAAACAGGTTGCCAGAAGCAGAGCAAGGCACGAGCCCTGAGCTACCCCACCTCACTGCGGAGCTGCCGGTCAGGCAGGGATGGCTTCCCAAGGGAAGACACCCCACCTCCGTGTCTCTGAGCTTAGGGGAGCATCCATGGGGTAGGTGCAGGCCCCTCCCGCTCCCCCTCACCTATGATGACTCCGCAGGCGGGAGGTGGTCTGCTTGAGGAGCAGGTAGGAGAGCAGCACATTGAAGACGGTGGTGAGGGAGCGCCCCACGTTGTAGAAGGCCACGCCTACATGCTTGAGGCAGAGGTTGTTGGAGGTGACCATGCCAATGAAGACGGCGGAGAGGGGCAGGACGCTGCGGGACACCTTGGGGTCGAGGCGGAGGGCAGGCAGGCTGGGGCAGGGGGGCCCACAGGCTGCCCCCAGGCTGAGGCCCAGGCAGAGCGTAAGGGCGCACTGGAAGAAGGTGACGAAGAGAGGGGCATCGAGGCGCAGCGAGGGGCTGTCCAGCAGGTACTTGTTGAGGAAGACCATGGCGATGGAGGTGAACCAGTAGAGGCAGACCACCACGGCGATGCGCAGGGCCCGCAGC
>NW_010547240.1:0-2312 GCF_000687285.1 Phaethon lepturus
ACCCTCCCGGCGCAGGGCTGGCTTTGGTTTATTGGGGGGGGCTTTTGTTGTGGTTTGGGTTCTTTTTGTCTGCGAAGAACCAGGGGGGGTTTACGCAGCGGTATAAAGTTGAATCGCTAATAACAGAAAGTTAAAATGCAAACGCTTCACTAGAAAGCATTTAATGCAGCTGGTGAAAATCACTTTTATTTTTTATCTGTAGGAAAGGAAAAACAGTTTTATGATTTTTTTTCTGTGTGTGATTGCACCGTCATCGAAATACAGATGCTTTTCCTGCTCCAGCTGAAAACTGCATCAATGATTTTCACTACAGCCTACGGGCTTCTTGGCTTTAAAGGTCTAGTTATTTTTGCTAATATATCAAGATTTTAACTCCTGACTATTTCATAAATCAACTTCAGATGCACTGTACAGTATTTATATGCTTATTTTCAGAGGCATATTCTAGCTCAGTAGATTGCCGCCTCACCATTTCAGTGCTTCAAAGCGATGATGTTGGGAATTGTCAGCTCTGAAGACAAGGTTAGCTCACAGAAGCAGGATGTGCTGTGCAAAATGCTGATTTCTAAAAGTGTTACAATCCATATATCTTGCAGGTTGAATTGCATGCATTGTATGATCAGAAATACATAGAGGATTGATCTGCCAATGCATATTTAAAGCAAAATTCATGTTGTCTTCAAAGGTGAGGGTGCTGGAGACGTACCACCGCAGAAGCTAGAAGGCGTGTCTTACAACCAACACCAGCCTGGAAAAGCTGTGGCAAAGCCTTGCTATACTCTGATAACTAACTCCTGCGGCCTAACGTGCGCAGTCCTCACCCAAGCCCTTGCTAGGAGCGGTAAGAACCTTGCCCTGCTAAAAGTGAAAAACACCTCCTGTGAACCAAATAGATGCCTACTTACTGTTTTTAAATCCTTTTTGACTTTTTGGTGGACTCTTGACCACCAAGTGACGCATCCTCGGGCCCTGCGAGCTGCCCAGCGTGTTACTTTCCTGTAGTCGGTTTGTTTCCGAGCAGCCTCTGTGCCCGAGGGGTCCCCGGGGGTGGTTCTGGCAGGCTCCATTTTGTCATCCTCCCGTCAGCGTGCCATTGAGGCTGCCAGCAGAAATAGGTGGGCCTGTGAAGCTCCTATGAAGGTGATATCCAGCTCCAAGTTTGCAATTAATCAAGTCCATGTGGTGAAGTCGAACGATTTAATCGGTGTCTGATCAAGCCTCGGATGCTATTTATCTGCGCTATATCGAATTCCCTTCATGTGTACAGCAATTGTCAGAGGTTAGGTGGGGGGAAACTAACAACATAGCAGTCTTGCTTGCCCTGATCCTGCAAGAAATGTTCTGCAGTGACATCACAGCACGGCCGTGTGAGCATGGCAGCCTGTACTGGTGTGTGGTCACCACAAGGCCAGGGCCACGGTGAGCGAGGCTCCTGTTATCAGGACACTTTCGTGCTGTTTACTAACCAGATTACAACTTGGGTATGCTATTACTTAGCAACCCTTGCCAGGAGCGCTTTTATTCTGCCTGGTGAGAAGGCTGGGACTCTTCCTTCAGGGATGCTGTTGGACATAACTGTCCTGTCGCTTGTGTGCAGAGCTTTTGTCATATGGTGGCAGGGTGGTGGAAGCTGAAGGCCACTCTGCTGTGGCACCAAATGCTGCTGTGTAAGTTTGTCCTGTTTCTCGCAGGAAACAGGCTCCACATCTGCTTCGTGCCCTGCCCGGCCTGCCGCTTCATCTCCAGGTGCAGAGGAAGGCATTTTTGTAGATAAGATGCTGCTGCCTTGGGACCTGGTTATTTTAGAGAGTTTCTTTCCACTTCCAAGTTAGCACAACAGTTCTGAGGAGTTGAAGTACAGAAGTATCCCCTTCCTGGCTGACATCATCTTAATCAAGACCAGGCTGCATTTAGGGCTTCTCAGCTGATAGCTGGGTCTTGCTGGTTTTGCAGACACTCCCTCGGGTGACAGTGGTGACTGTCCACTCTGGGGTGGACAAGCAGAGTTGAAGAAATTTATTTACTTTGAGGAATAAGGTGTTGTTTGTTTGTGGGTTTTTTTATGAGTGCCAATTTGACCTAACAGTTTGGTGTGGGTTTTTTTTTTAATGAGTTGATTGGTGCTGAAAAATGTAAAAAGTAAATAATAAGACCGTTTTATTTATTTTATAAATAGGGCATCTTTTTTTTTTTTTTTTTTGTAGTGGCGTAATTGAACCGATTCAACTTGTTAGAGGTGGCAGAGGCGGATCCGCGGAAGGTAACGCTTCAGAGAAGCCGCCGGTGGCGGGAGGGAGGCGGACAAAAGCAGG
>NW_010547240.1:2910-3548 GCF_000687285.1 Phaethon lepturus
AAGTCTAAAGAAGAAGTGACAGGGCCATCATCTCCCCGGCTCGGCTGCGGGTGGGAGGGCGAAGGCTTGCTAACAGCTCGTGTATCTGTATATTTAATTGCGACCTGGCTGCACGTTCCTGTTGAGGAAGGATGCGGATGACAAGCGAATCTCTAAAAACACAGTTGACAAACCCGGCAAAGGGATAACTGACAGATGAAACGACAGTCGGCGCGGAGCTAACTGGCAAACGCATCAGTACAAAGTCATACACCTTCTGAGAGGAGCAGTAGTTTGTTTTATTCCGGTTCTCCAGAGTTTTATCGACGGTCGGCGGGACGGGGGAGAGAGGAGCTAATGCGCCCTGTTTAGGATACAAACACGCAGATGAGATCAGACCGCAGGCACCGCCTTTCGCTCGAGACTTAACGGCGTGACGGGGGAGAGAGGAGCTAATGCGCCCTGTTTAGGATACAAACACGCAGATGAGATCAGACCGCAGGCACCGCCTTTCGCTCGAGACTTAAAACAGTTGGAGGAATCAACCAGGCTTCTCCCCGCTGAGGAAAACGGAAAGACATGGATTAATTTTTAAATGTTTTAGAGGTGTTTTAAACTTGTTTAAACACAACCGTGTGACATGCGGACACGGGGAGGTA
>NW_010547241.1:0-1035 GCF_000687285.1 Phaethon lepturus
GAGGGGGCGGGGGGGCTGCTGGCCAGGCCTCCCCCTGGACACCCGGCCCCCGGGGGGAGCGTGGGGCAGGGGTACAGCTAAGCTGCGCTGAATCCCCTTTAAAAATCTGCGGTTTAGTGTCTTACTGGGTTTTATTTCTCTCTCCTGTTCCTCTCTCACCCTGGAGTTCTGTAGTAGCCCTGAATTAGCATGTCACGTGTATGGCATGTGGAAATGAATCAGGGGCATGTGAGGAGGAGGAGGACGCCTGTGTCTGTGTTTGCATCCAAGGATCTCCTCTCACTCTGTGTTTGCGTAGGTGTCTAGCTCCCTTCTCCCCCCCTCCCATCCCTGCCTGCCTCTCTCTCATCCCTCCATCTGGCCAGCCCAGCTCTCCCTGCCAGCTCAAGCAATACCTCAAGCAGAAACTGCAGCGTTTTCCCTGCACTCTGTTAGGAAAATAGGGTGGCCCTAGACTCTGGATGCATACTCAGGGGAGAGCATGCACACGTGCTCTCAAATGCAGGCTCCTTTTCCCGCTCCCCCCTTCCCTGGATTTTTGCTCCTTAGTCAGCACCTCAAGCCCTGCAGACTGCACCAAGGGCAAGCTTATTAACGCTAACAAGAACAAAACACAGGCGCCAGCCGAGCCCCAGAGCCTGCCTCTCTTATCGGGTAGGTTGCCCTCACCCCCTTTGAGGAACCACCACCAACACACGTCTGCACATAAAGCCAGGCGTGAATCAAACCCACCCACGGGCAGGCAGGGGAAACGTCCCCGGTGGGGTGCGGGAAGCAGGCAGTACCCCCGGGGAGAGGGGCCAGGCGCGGCGGGGGGAGCAAAGGCTCAGCTCAGCGAGAGCTGAGGGGGCTGGGGAGGAGGCACCGAGACCCTCTCGGGGGGTTGCTGCAGATGTGCCACGGCTCTGCCTCTCTGCTCCAGCCAAGGTCGGAGCCTGGCACCCCAAATCGGGGATGATGCTGGGGAAGGGGTGGGGAGCACACCCTGCACCCAGTCCCATGTGGCAACGGGCCACACAAGACTGGAGTCCCCCA
>NW_010547241.1:1056-2981 GCF_000687285.1 Phaethon lepturus
CACAAGCCTGGAGTCCCCGGTCCCGGTTATGCCTCCCGCTGGACCAGCCGCCCCCTCCCCATGGGACAAACTCCAGCACTGCTCTTCTTCAAACTCTCCCTCTCTACTGGGTGCGATGGGATGTTTCTGCATCCCCCAAGTCCACTTCCCAAGAGGCAGGTCTCACTCTGACCAGCTCCCAGGCACTCCCAGATCCCAGGCAAGGGCTGCCCCAAGACAGTTTCATTCAAAGCCCCCATCCAAACTAGGGAATAGCTGCCTCCCACCTCCCTCCCCCAGATTCCATCCCCAGCCAAGCGTCTGAGACAGCTCCCCTTGCCCGCCTGCCCTCCGCTCCTCTCCACCTTGCACGCCATGCTCTCCCCACTTCCCATACCTCCTTCTGCTCCTCTCCCTGCCCCTCCCTGCCTTCCAGGCTTTCCCCTGCCCTCCTCTCCTTGCCCCGGGGCCCTGCCCCCGGCCCCGGGGCTGGGCCTGTCCCGTCCCCCCCGGGGGCGGCTGCTGCCGCTGCGCCTAGTGTGGCGAGAGGCTATAAATAGCTCCGTAAGCTCCGCTCTCATTGACACCCTTTGGACAGAGGATGGAAAAATAAACAAAGGAAACTCCGTTGGAGCCGGGCTCCAAGCGGCAGCCGCATTCCTCACGCTAAATAATAACAGATTTTCCACCAAGGTGTGTGGGTAATGTACAGATTGGCATAGGGGGGCAAGACAGAGAGAGCAGGAATCAAAACAAATTATACACACCCAGAGCATGTCAATATTTTTGTCCCTCTCATTCTGCCCTGTAGTAGTTAAGCACACGCAGATTGTCTATATTTAGAAAATGGTATATTTTTAAATACTCCGAGATGGAGATTGTTTCCATTAATAATGGTGGAGCACACTGAAGGAGGCAGACCTGGCGAGGAGCTGTCGAATGTTGCTTTAGTGACATATAGAGGCCTGAGAGATAAAAGACAGGGCAGGAGCAGAACAAATATTTTGAAATCAAGCAGTGATTACCCTGAAGTTTGCGGTTGTGTTGCTATTTTTACACAGGGGGCTGTTTGCACTGGGAGATTATTCACAGTTCCCTGGTCCAGAGGCTCAGGCAGAGGGAGAAGAATTATGTTATTGGGGGTTTATTTTACTTTGTGTTTTTTCCTTTTTTTAATTGAGAACAGAACATACACTGCAGCAGAAAGGCTCAGCTCAGAATGGCTGAAAGCAGGGATGGACACACAAAAAAGTAGCATTTATTACCTAATTCTGGGACGCTAACTCAACCTGGCTTAGGAAGGGCAGTGTCTGCATTTTAGCAGAATCCTCTTTTTTTTCACTCTCCATCCTGTCCTTCCCAAAATAACCTCTCCCAATCTCAGTATTCCTACAGGGATTTTAATAGTGAATTTTCATTTACGTTATGGGAGGAGGCAAACAACCAAATACGATCTGCACCATAACATGCTAGGAGCTATACATGCCTGGTATTAAGAGACTGCCCAAGAAGCTTAATATGTGAAAAGAAGAGAAAGAGAAGAAAAAGAAAATAATAAAGACAAAAAGAAAAAACCCTTTACACTTACTTTATAGCTGGGTAAATGAAAGTCGGGTTTCCCAAGGCTATAGAGGGAGTCCGTGGCATTGCTGGGACGCAAAGCCAGCTTTTCCATCTTAGCGCAAGACCCTTCATGTGATCAAGAAGATGCTTCAATTTTTTTCTGCTAGATGTTTCTGCTTAGCTATTTCACAGGCATGGTGGTTTACAGAAGCATGAATTCCAGGAATTTTCCTGTTACTGTCTCGTGGAGGGACACGTACCCATCAGAGCTGCTCTCCCCAGCCGAAGCCCAGCATGGTGGGGGGGACACCCCAACCAGCCTTCAAGGGCCCTCCAAGTGACAGTCACCCCGCGCTCAGCCCGGCCGTGCGGCTCAGTCCGGC
>NW_010547242.1:0-217 GCF_000687285.1 Phaethon lepturus
GTGATCCCGCAGCCTGGGAACCGGCGCGTCGTGCCCGAAAGCTGCTGCTTGCACGAGTGAAGTCGAGCAGCCGAGGGGGGTCCACGAAATGTTATCACAGGGAGCTTGTAATTTGTACAGCCCTGGATTTTGCTGGTCTCATTTACGGGAAGGGGCGAGGGGGGAACAACTCAAAACAGGTATGTGACACCGGCTGATGAAGAGGAGCGGCTGGGGG
>NW_010547243.1:0-335 GCF_000687285.1 Phaethon lepturus
CAGCCCACTGATCTCATCCTTGATTTTCATGGACATCTTTGATTTTTTCATCATAAATTCTCCTTGTTCCTCACTGGAGTCTGACAAGGATTTTAAGTACAGAATGAGATGGAGAATATTAAAGTGGCCGCTATTCTATGCGTCTGTCAGCTGTTTCACTTTAAATGCTGTCCTTATTAATGATAACACCATAACACTTTAAGACCCTCAGCTAAGGCCTTCAAGGATGTTGATTAAATGCAGATTCCCCTGGAAGACCCTTCCTTCTCCTTCAGTTCCCCACTTCTAAAGAGGGGGCAATGGAGGCACAAGGTCACTGCCCAACCTAAGTGCCG
>NW_010547243.1:396-3243 GCF_000687285.1 Phaethon lepturus
CCAAACCACTGCTGGGTGTCCCCAGCGCTGGTGACGCCCGACAGCCACGCTGGCCCAGGTCCCCACACACGCTACCGCCGGCAAGGACAGGGCAGGAGCTTTTGGTGTGGGTTACAGCAGGGCAGCTGCTGGGAGCTGAGCCAGCAGGGATGTGACGGAGGCCAGGTAATCGCTCCCGAGCTGCGAGGAGGGTGAAAGGCGGTGTGGGGCCAGCCACGGCTTGCAGCACTGGCCACCCGCTCCCCAGCCTGCGGGACGGGGCAGCACATCGCTGTTGTGCTGGACAAGGTCCTTATCCCAGAACACTCATCAGCCCCGTCCTGACAGGAGCGCCGTGCCACCATCCCAGGAGCCCAAAGAGCGGGGCCAGCCCTTGGGGCGCCCGGGCAGAGCGGCAGCTCCACCCACAGAGGCCCAAGCGCAGGGAGCCCTGCCTGCGGCTCGGCAGGGCCAGACCATGGCAGCCCCCATCCTTGCTCCCCTTCCACGCCAGGGAGAAAGCTGCTTCATCATCCTCCTCTTGCCACAACCCCAGAGCACTCCGGGCCAATGGCTCCCTCTCGCCCGGGTGCTGCCCTGCGCCTCTTCTGCAGGCAGAACACCCGTGCCAGCCCTCTCTCCCCGGCAAACCCATCCGCTATTTTTTATCTCCAGACACAAAGCAGCAGTGCCCTGCAGCTCCTCCACTAACAGGTGATTAGAAGTGCATAAAGATTTCCTCATTTCCCCTTCCTGGTGTCAGTAAGCAACATGAGAAATAAATATTTTTTTATTTTTCACTCAAAGCACTCAAATACAAGACTCCAGATTTGCAGAGGGAAATGACAACTCCAAGCAATGAGGCAGAGGTTTCCAGCCAGCTACAAGAGGGGACTGTTTGCTAGTTCTGCTTCACAACCACTTGCTTTGTGCTGCTGCGGCAGCTTTGCTGCCTTTTTCTCAGCAAAGGTGTTCTACCTGCCAGCTGTCAGCAAGGCAGAGCTGCTCCATGCAGGGGAGGGTCCCCAGCACGGGTCTGGCCCCCCCTCCGGGCCCTCCAGCCACCCACCACCTGCACCGACAACACGGTCTATCAGAGCACGAGCACCAGTGGACCGAGCACACTGCTCCTTCCCAGGAGAGGGCTGGATGTGGAGAGGTGCCCTCCCAGAGGGGGGGTCTCTGGTACGGGTACATGGGCCAGGCGGTTCCAGCTGCAGCCCCTAGCCATGGCACCATGGGACAGAACCAGGAGCAGGTCCATACGCCGAGCATCCCTGCTCTTCCAGAAAGGCACAACTTTCTGGATGACACCGAGGTGGCACTTCCGTGCTCCCAGCGCACACACCTGCACAGCCAGGAGACTCCTCAGAGGCCAGAGGAGAGGAACCCCACACCGAATGGCACCTCCAGCTCAGGTCTCATGCTACGTGAGACCTCCCGGTGCAGAACAGCCCCCTGCACCACCTCTTCCCACAGAGAATAAACTACAGGAGCCCCAGTTTTGAGCTCTCTGTAAATCAGAGGTCCTCTTTTGGACCACCCAAGGCTTTATCACATCATCGCTTCCAAACACAGAGCGCAGCACGACCACCACATCTGGTCAGTGTGCCAAATGCCAGGAGGAAGATGTGACCACCCACTCCTCA
This sequence comes from Phaethon lepturus, assembly GCF_000687285.1. Classification (NCBI taxonomy): domain Eukaryota; kingdom Metazoa; phylum Chordata; class Aves; order Phaethontiformes; family Phaethontidae; genus Phaethon; species Phaethon lepturus. Next base: position 2,025 of record NW_010547243.1, read on the forward strand.
CAACTGCCGGTTTGTTCCCAGCCCAAGAAATGTGCTGGTTTGTAGTCACACACACCAGGATCACCCAGAGGCATGGCATCTATGCTTGCCTGCTCTCCTTGGCCAGCTGAGCCACTCCAGCCAGAGTGCATCCCCCCAGCACCCAGAGCCAAAGGACCCCCTGCGCTCCCACAGCACAGAGGCAGGGAGCTGGGGGTGCAGAGCCCCCGGCACACCCCCTCGTGGGGGGACCCTCCTTCCCCAGCCCCAGGCAGGGAGACCAGCACCCTCCCACAGCCAGGGCACAGCACTGCATTCAGATCTGACCCCAGCTGTTCATCATCCAGCAGCATCAGTGATACAAGCAACAACTGCACTAATCCCGAGCAGCTTATCATCACCACTACATTAACCTCCATGAAAATTACATTTTGGTTTGTCTATTGATTTTTCAAATCAGCACAAACTCACCTCTTACCCGCTTCCTCCTTACCACTGCCACATGCCCCCAGCTCTCCAGCTCCCTGGGATTTGCCTTTCCCTTCCCTGGCTCCTGCTTTATAAAAACACACCCCTGAAAGCAACACTGCACCATTTAGCACATTAGGGCTTCCTACTCCAGTAAGAGCCCATTGGTTCCAGGGCACAGCTGCTGCCAATTACCACTACTTAACTGGCACATTAAACACATAGTAAGGAATTAGGAGTTTCGGTCTGCTCTCTACTTAACAATAACAAAGTCACTTGACCTTTTTTCAGCCACCACAATGGCTGTGTAAGTGACTGTTTGACAAATGCGCTTTGTAATGGTCTCTGTTCTTTCTCATGCGACTGGTGGAACAGTTAATATCTTGAGTCACAGCATTAAGACGAGTGCTCGTGATTAATTTAAGATGTCAATTAATCACCCCGAATGGACTGGTTTGTCATCACTTCCTAATGGGAAGATGTTGATTTGTCCCACAGAATTTGTAATAGGAACGGAGGCTGAAGCCCCTGCTCGCGGGCCTGGAGAGCAGCCTGGGTGCCCCGCGCGCCCGGGCCGGGAGCTGCCGAGGCCGCGGCACGAGCGCCAGCGAGAAATAAAGAAAGAAGGCAAATAAACACTTCCACATGCAAGTGTTCGATTTTGTTCTCATTTTAAAATTCACACCACCCTGGGAAGAGCTCTCATGTTTTTTTCCCAAAGTGCCAGTATTGATTTTGACTTTAGGCACCTTCTCCGAGCAACCCAAGGCGC
>NW_010547244.1:0-355 GCF_000687285.1 Phaethon lepturus
TGTCGTTCCACGCGCTGCCCAGGTTCTCCAGCCGGATCCAATTAACCCTGGTGAGCCGTAAGCAGAAATTTTTTTTTTTTTTTTAAAAAACAGAAACAAGTGACCTTATTTCTCTGCTCTGTCCTGAGCGTTAGCATATTTTACCCCCGTGGGCCGCATCACACCCTCTTGGCAGGGGACACTTGCCGAGAGCTGGGGGCTGCTCCCCCACCGCCAGGCAGGAGGATTACTCGTGCGCCTGTAGAAAGACGTTGCTTTAAGCCCGGGGGGCTGTGTAAGCGCTTCCGCAGCCGAGGTCAGGGGATGGGAACTGCACACCCCAAGCAACGGCTTGTTTCCTCCGCCCACCAAGCCG
>NW_010547244.1:413-1278 GCF_000687285.1 Phaethon lepturus
CAGCACCTACCAGCATCACTGGTAGGCAAATGGGGCGAGCGGGGACCTGAGAAGAGGTCACGCACGAGGAAAGGGCACAAAACCAGCCTGGACTTCTAAAAGCAAAAGCACTTCCCATATTATGTTCTGTAAAATAAGTGATCTAATCCCTGCTAACATCATCGCAGGCAGCGTGTTGCTTTCACCACCGCCTATAGCAATGGAACTGCCCGTGCACTGCGGCACCACGCACACAGCACCCCCCGAACGCCCACGCGGAGGAGGAACCGAGGCCCAGCCTTGCTGCATACTAAAACCCAAATGCCACTGGAAAGATGCCTTCGCGTTAACTGGTTTACTTTCCATATCAAAAAAGACAGAATAAAGGATTCTTGGCTCTACTCAACAGAAGATGTTTGACAAAGCGTCAGGCCTAGAGATGAGAAGCAGCAAGACAAATGCTGACGCTTTACAGAAGCGGTATTGCTGCATTTGCACAACAGAGGAGAAACAGGAGCATCCCCGAGGGAGGGGGAACCCAGCAGGTACCCCTGATAGCTGCCTGCCCAACCCACCGCCTCCGGCTGCGCACCGAAGGGTGAACCAAAGGCACTGCCACAGGTCCAACGGGTAAACTGCCAGCTGACAAGCAGCCCACAACCTGAAAAGGATAAAGCCACCAGCACCAGGCGCTCTGGAGCCCCGCGAAGGCCATTTCAAACCCTCCTGCTGAGGCCCGTGGGCGTGCAGCCCACCCCATGCACCGTGCGGGTGGTGGGCGAGCACCAGGAGGACGAGCGGCTCCCGGGGCAGCGGGGAGACGGGGCTCCGTAAGGGTTCAGCTTCCCAACGTCTGGGGAGCAACAAGGTCTCCAAACCCCACGGC
>NW_010547245.1:0-226 GCF_000687285.1 Phaethon lepturus
GGTTCAGTTAGTGATGTTACGCAGATGGGGAGTGAGGTAATGCCGAAACTCTTCCTGGCAGCCATGCCCTCACGGTGGTCACTGTCCTTCGGGGTGGGTTGGTTTACAGCCATTCGGCATCCCCCTCTCAGCCAAGCGTCCAAGTGACACTGGGGGGCAGAGACCCCCTCCCTGCCCACCAGCAGGGCTGCTAGCTCTCTGCGCGGGCTAGCTCTCTGCGCAGGCT
>NW_010547245.1:645-882 GCF_000687285.1 Phaethon lepturus
GAGGGTGGCGAGGGAAGGGCTGATCCTGCAGCTGGGGGGGACGGAAGGGGAGTGGGGTGCCGTGGTACCGCACCCCACGCTGCAAACAGCATCCTTTTTCGTTTTATTTTATTCTGAGTTTGAGGGGTTGCACGCGGAAGCGGGAGGGAGGTTTGCCGGAGGCGCCGAGCCTTGCGCCTGGCTCTGCTCCGGCTGGCCCTGCCTGACGCGCTCATGCCCCCCGCGTCCCCCTCCCCA
>NW_010547246.1:0-257 GCF_000687285.1 Phaethon lepturus
GTCGTGGAGGGGGCGCCGGTGAGGACACCGGCCCGCCAAACCCACCCGCACCCCCAGTGCCCGTCGCGGGGCTGGCAAGCTGAGAACGAGAGGCGAGGAAAAAAAACACTCAAACCACCAGTTTTCTTTACAAAATACACAAAATCCAAATCCGTGACAATTATGTACAAAACAAGGAAGATATAAAACGTGCGGAATTGTCCTCTTTGCACCCGTATAGAAAAGTGTCCCGTGCTGGAGCGGGCGCAGGCTCGCGG
>NW_010547247.1:0-2126 GCF_000687285.1 Phaethon lepturus
CTCTCCCTGGGTATGGCCTTCCTGGGAGCGGGGCTCCCGGCCCAGGGAGGCACCGGGTCAGGGAAACCCTCGGTCCCCAGGAGCTGCCCCCGGACACAGAGAGGTCACCCCCCGCTGAGCCTCTCCTGTCGCACCCCCCCAGGACAGATGTGCTTCGGGGAGCACATCGCTGTGGAGGTCTGCATGTGAGGGTGGCAGTGCTGTCCCGACGCTCTGGCTGCTGCCTGCCCTGATCAGGCCCAGGTGCCTGCAGCTCCTGCCCAACTGATCCCACGGACGAGTGGTGGGCTGTCCCCATGTGTTCTTGGAGGAGACCAGCCTGCCTGCAACAACCTGTACACCCAGCCCAGCTTTTACTCCAAGGCTCGGAAAGATGCCCTCAACATCAGCAAGCACTGAACCAGGCCAGCTCTCCTTCCTTCCTTCCATTCACCTTTCCTTCCAGTCATCCTTCCTTCCATCCTTGCTTTCATCCTTCTTTTCATCCTTCCTTCCATCTATCCATCCATCCACCCATCCAAACTTCTCTCCTTCCCTCTTTCCATTCCTCTGGTTCTTTTCATTTCACAGCCTGTTCCTCCCTCCCCCAGCTCCCCATAGCCACCTCTTTCCTTCACCCCCTCCTGCAACTATCTTTAACCATCTCCATCTCCAGGCTACTTTCAGGGCCAAGTGCAGCCGGGAGCTGTGAATAACTCCTTTGGCCTCCCCAGCTCCAAGTGGTGTTGCTAAGGGTGACTGCGTTTTGGGCAGGCTCTGCGACAGCTGCACGGGCACTAACAAAAGCTCCCCTTGTCCTGCCACAAAGTGCCATTATTCAAAAAACTTCTGGGTAGAGCATTGTGCCGAGGTGAGGGAGGACAAGGGGTGCCCCGGGGTACACGGTAGTGGAGAGGTACCATGTTGCCCCGGCTCCCTGCCCTGGAGAGGGTGGCTGTTTCGGAAGGGCTGCAGGGTGTGCGGGCGGGTGTGCGGGCAGCAGAGCATCGAGAGGAGCTGGGCTGGGAGCGGCCAGGGCTGGCTTGGCGCCTTTCCAGCTGCGCCCCGCCGGCACGAGTAACCCAGGCGCAGCTGCGCTGGGATGACCCTGAGGTTTGCTGGCGTTTCTCCAGCTTTGAAATACCAGAGATCTGGTGTCAAGGTAAGCTGGGCTGTGGGGCCTCAGCCAACGGCTGTCCAGCCCAGGACCTTGCGCCAGTGATGGCTTTATTTGGTCCCCGGGGAAGGAGGGATGCATGCACCCTTGGCTCCTCCCAAGGGATTGCATGTCGGTTGTCCCCAGCCCACACTAGAAACACCTGAAAAACCCCCACCCTGCAGCAGAGTGGGTCCCCAGCTTGGAGGGGCACAGCCAAGAGGGCCATGGATGGGGCCGTGGGCTCAAAGCCCTGACCTGGGTTTCCCACCTCCCACCCTCCCTCCTGCTGCCCCTGGGTGGGTCTTGGTGAGCTCCGCAGCTCCTCCTCTTCTTGGCATGACTACGAATCCCCGTGGGGGGCCAGCAAGAGACAGAGCCAGCAGCATGCCATGGGGCAGCAGAGCCCCAAGGACCCGGTGGCCCATCTCCTCCATGGACGTGGGGCCCTGAGCACCTCTCAGGAGACTTCATCGTGGGGCGGCCAAGCTCCTCCATTTGTGTGGGGTCATCTGCAGATGGCAGCACCCACCCACACAAAGCTCCCTGCCCTGTGCTGGTGCCGTCTGTCTTTACCTGATGGTCCCATGGCCTGGCCCAGGGCGCTGGGGGCTTCTACCCAGCCCAGCCGGGCAGAGTTGGCCCTGGCCTCCCAGCCTGGCTTGGAGCCTCCAGCACTGCACTGCCACCTCCCTGGGCCATGAATGTCACAGTGCTGGCACTCGCCAGCTACAAGAAGCCCCCGGGGCATTGTCCCTACTGCTGAGGTGTCCTGGGGCAGCACCCAGGGGTGATGGCTGCAAGTGTCAGGGAAAAGCTCCCTCCTGCTGCACCATCCATCCTGCATCCCCCCTGGAAACCTTGTGGCCGATGCTGTCCCCAGTGGTGTCCTCTGTGGAGGGCAATGGCCCCGTCCCGTGTGGCCCTGGTTCCCAGGGCTGTACTGGAGGGATGGGGACAGCAGCGGGCACAATGCTGGTAGTGCCGGCTG
>NW_010547247.1:2197-3553 GCF_000687285.1 Phaethon lepturus
GGCCAGCACCGGGCACAAGGCTGGTAGTGCCGGCTGGCCCGGGAGCACTGCCTGCAGCCTGTGAGGTTGCAGCAGACCAGGCTGGGAACCGCGCCCCGTGGGCTGTGCAGCCCCCAGTATCTGGGTTCTCAATCACGCAGGAACAGAAGTGCAGAAAGGGGGTGAGAAAAGATAACAGGAAACAGGGGACATGGCTGGGGAGGAAAAAACACCCAGCCCCAGAGCTGCAGTTGGCCTCCGAGGGCTCCCAGGGCGGCACTGAAACCGCAGAGCCCTGCTACACCCCAGTGCGGTGGCACGGTGCTGTGCCCAGCCGCTGCCCGGCCCCTCGCCTCGCCACCAGAAAAAAACGCTGCGGCCTCCCTTGCCCCCAGGACCCAGGCAGCCAGTGGGAGCAAGGGTGCGGCTGGGGGTGCAGACCCCAGGGGTGCTCACACAGCCCGCTCCCAGCTCTGTGTGTGCCCCTGCCAGCTCCAGGGACAGTGGAGGGGATGGGACAGGGACAGCATGCCAGGCGCTCCCCTCCCTGCCGCTGCCTCGGTTTCCCCATCTCTCTTGCCCTGCCAGGGCTTTGGGGCAGACTTGGTGTGCCTGGACACCACCGCCAGCAAAGAAAACAACCGGGCGTGTGGCCAGAGCGGGACAGGGGCAGGTCTGCAGGCCGGGCACAGGAGGCAGCTCTCTGGGCAGGCGTCACTGAGGCACGCGTGTGCCGGCTTCCCCTTCTGGCAGAAAACATGCCGGCCAGGTCAGGTCCCTGGGGCTTGGCAGCACCGAGGAGCTGCTGGTGCCACTTTAGCTGACGATTTCAAGATGAGTCAGTGGGAGCCAAAGTCATGCTGGCATCCTGTTTTCAACCAGGCTGTGGGTGGCAGACGGGAGGCACCTGGGCGAGGCTGAGGCTGAGGCGAGGGCCGTGCCTGCGCTGGGACGGGTGCAGGCAGGGCCCTTGAACCCCCAGCACGCGCCCGGGCAAGGAGCCAGCTCCTTCCCAGCAACCGCCAAGAGGGAATCACCTGCGGCCCTGGGTGGCAGTGCCAGGCTGAGGCTCTGGGGCTGATGCCCCTCTCCATCCCCACCAGCTCTGCCACGGGCAGCAGCAAATGCCAAGGAAGCGCGTGGTTCCAGTCTGAGCCAAATGAGCATCTCGTTGTTCGGCTGGTCCTGCGTGATTTTGGAGGGAGATGAATGTGCCCGGGGTGCACAGACCCAAAAATCCTTCTTTCAAGAATAATAGTAATAGTAATAGTAATAGTCTCAGCAAAAGAGTGTTTGTGGGGTGTGCTTTGGCACAAAGCTGCCAGCTAGCAGAGCTGCCCCATGGGCTCCCACAGCCCTGCCGGGCAGCTTTCCCCC
>NW_010547247.1:3625-5260 GCF_000687285.1 Phaethon lepturus
TGGCTTCAGCAAGCAGCAGTGCAGGCAGGAGTGACACAGGCAGAGCAGCCCACTGGGGCTCAGGACCCTGCCTCCATCCTGCCCCACAGGGCTGGGTGCCCAAGGTCGTGGTGGGGTGGCAGGACTCAGTCTGAGTTGGGGACCTCTACCCACTGTCCCCTCCTCCATACCACCCTGTGCCTTCTCCTTGTCCCCTGGCACCTCTCTGCCATGGGAGCAGGAACCTGGGAATGTGGCTGGGGAAGGTGGCCAGTGCGGGCATGGACCCAGTCCCCGCCGGCTTGGGAGGGGATCCTTCCCCATCATGGGGAGTGCTGGAGGGACCCAGTGCAGCGCGGGGACATGGGGCCATCCCACAGACCCCAAACCGGGGGACCGGTGCCTTGGAAAACTGCAGCCCAGACCAGGGCATTGGGGCTCTGGCTGGCAGCTGGGATGGGAGAGACACTTGTCAGAAAGGAGCAATGCCGTGGGCTCGGTTTCAAACCTGGCACCTGGGAAACCCCTTGGGGTAACGGAAATCCCACGTGGGGCCACATGCGTGTTCTCCACGGAGCCACAGCCCAGCCGGAGGATGTGGGGGGAAAGCACAGGGGGATGGGGCAGGATGTGCAGGCACAGAGCTGTGAGCAGCACCTGCACCAGGAGCCTTTCCTGGGGGTGCCAAGGCATTGCCATGGGGCAGCACCCACCATAGGGCATGCACTGGGCAACAGTGTTCCACCCTGGCATGGGGCATGCACCCGGCGAGAGCGCATGCACTCAGCCCTGTGCAGCACCCAGCCATGGGGCAGACACAGGGCATGCACCAGCCAAGGGCACGCACCAGCCAAGGGCACCTACTCAGCCACGAGACGCCCACGCATCTATGGGGCACATGCTCAGCCATGTAGCATTCACCCAGCCATGGGACACTCACAGCCATGGGGCATCCACTCAGCCACAGGGCACACACCTTGCTGTGGGGCACCCACCCAGCCAGTGGGTCACCCACTCAGCCACAGGGTATCCATGCAGCCATGGATCATCCGCTCAGCCAGAAGGCACCCCCCAGCTGTGGGGCACCCACATGGCCATAGGTCACCTACCCAGCCAGAGGGCACCCACCTGGCCATGGGCATGCACCCAGCCAGGGGTCACATTGCTGTCCCCATGGCACAGGGGAAATGCTGGGTGCCGGCTGTGCCAACCGCTGCGTGCAGCAGGAAGGACCCGTTGTGGGGCCAGGATGAGGCAAAACCGCAGAAAAGAGGAAGCCCTTGAGTGCCCCAGCCCAGTGCCGGCAGCTGCCCAGGCAGACGCACGCAAGCACCTCGCGCGCCGCCACGCCAGCCCTTCCCCGGTAAGTCTGAGCTCAGCACACCGCTGCCTGCCACGGGGAGAGGGGCTGAGAAACGGGTTGGGTCCTGGCACTGCCGCAGCAAGGTGTCCCCTCCCAGAGCATCCTCAAAACGGGGGCAGCACCCCCACTGCCAGGGACAAGTGGGCAGAGGGACCCCAAGCACTGGTGCCGCTGTGTGCGGTGCAGGGAGCTGGCAAAGCTTTCCCAGCCCTCCCCGCTTTGGATGCCAGGTTTTTCTGGAGCCTAAACTTAGCTCATGTACTTTAGCAGGACAGATGGAGCAGGCCGAGGCG
>NW_010547247.1:5276-8844 GCF_000687285.1 Phaethon lepturus
CGATGCGGGGAAGGTATTTTTCCCAGCAAAGCTGCAGCAGCTGGGGTGGGAAAGCAGGGCACCACTCTCCGGGAGGCTCCAAAATCACAGAGGAACCAGCACAGCCCTGGCCAGCAGCGGGGCTCAGGCAGCCAACACCTTTTCAGAGGTTACCTTGAACGGGAAACTGCCTTTGGTGCTGAACACCGTGAGCAGCCCGCGGGTGCCGAGCCCTGCCCCCGGGGACTGGCACTCCTGGGTGGGCTCAAGCTGGCGGCTGGTCCCCAGCCCAGCCAAGCATCCCCCGTCGCTGCCCCCCGCCCTGCTCTCTTCCCATCAGCACCACTAGTTAAAGCACAGTGCCGCCAGCGGAGGCCTGAGGCAGGCAGATGGGCACCACGGCAGGGCAAGTATCTTGCGGCTGGGGTTCCCACATGCCTGCAGGATGAGTCCTGGCAGTAGCAGCCCCAAATGGCTTCCTGCCCACACTGCTCTCCCTGCCCTGCCTGCGGGGCACTGGCCATCTGTGACACCCTGAAAATAAAATACAAGTGTTTGGGACATTGAGGCTGCAAGCTCCCAGCCTGCTGGGGCTGCCTGTGCCCTTGGTGGCTGGGGAGAGCCCCCCAAACCTGGGGAGAGCCCTGCCATTGCTGCAGGAGGGTGCTGGGGTGAGGGGCACTTCTTGGGCAGGACACTCTGGTCTTGTCCTGAGTGGGGTTCTGGACTTCCCAGTCACTCCAAGGGACACCCTGGTTCACAGCTGGAGCCCCCCATGAGGTTATTTAGGCAGGACCCGGGGTATCCCCCCATGTCCTTTGGTGTGTGGCCCCATCCTGCAACCCCCCAGACACCTTTCTCCTGAGCTTGGCTGTGGCAAGGCTGGCTGCATTTCAGACTCAACCTGCCCCGGGCAAAGCAAATAGGGTGGAGTGGGACTGTGGCTGCTCGTCAGGTGGGGAAACTGAGGCACAGAGCAAATACCAAGCACAGCATCCCTTGGGCATGTAATGGGGAACGTGCCAGGCAGCTAGGATGGGGGAGGTGGGTGGCTGCTGCCCCTCAGCTCTGTGCCCCCCTTTGGCAGCTTCTCTGCTCACCCTGGAGATGGGGACACCGGGGACAGCAGGAGGGTGACACAAAAGCCACTGTGGGGTGACAGCAGCTGCACAGGGGACCGGGGTAGGGCAGAGGTCAGCAGAGGGGACAAGGGTGACACTGGGACCCATGGAGAAGCCTTTTCTGCATCCCCTCTGACCCCAGCACCTCCTCACCACCTGTTGCCCCCGGCAAGGCGAGCTGATGGCCCTTGGTGGCCTCTCCTCTCTCCTAGCTGTTGGCTCTGTCACCCGAGAAGGTGATAGCCAGCCCAGAAGCATGTTCCGGGCATCGCCACTGCCATGGCTGCTGTGGGGCCGGCCCAGCGTGAAGGCAGCAGTCACTGCTGGGGTGTTTGTAACGACCCTCTGGAACCTGAGGTGCTTCCTCAACCCCTCCACGATCTCCGGAGAAGCCCCCAAGCACTCTAAGCCGCTGGTGGTCCTGGTGTGGAAATGGCCCTCAAAGCAGGTCCCCAACATCAGTGGGAACATTTGCCATGAGCTGTATGGCATTGCGGGCTGCTGGCTCACCACAGAGCGGCAGCTCCTGGGCCAGGCAGACGTGGTGGTGTTCCCCCATGCCAGGCTACAGCCCAGCAGGGACAAGCTGCCCAAGGAGAGGCCGCCAGGGCAGAACTGGGTGTGGGTCTCCCTGGAGTCCCCTTCCAACACTAAAGCTCTAACGGGATGGAACCAGACCTTCAACTGGGTGATGACCTATAGACGGGACTCGGACATCTTCATCCCCTATGGCAAGCTTGTGCCCAACCAGTCAGCCACTGTGAACATCCCTGCGAAGACCAACTTGGTGTCCTGGGTTATCAGCAACTACCACAGGACTCAGAAGAGAGCTGAAGTCTACAGAAACCTCTCCAGGTACCTCCATGTGAACATATATGGGAAAGCAAACGGAAAGCCACTTTGCAAGGACTGCCTGTTGCCAACGACATCCAAGTCCAAGTTCTACCTAGCCTTTGAGAACTCCATCCACCAGGACTACATCACCGAGAAGCTCTGGAGGAACTCGCTGATGGCTGGCACTGTGCCCGTGGTGCTGGGGCCTCCCCGGGCCAACTACGAGCAGTTTGTTCCTGCAGACTCCTTCATTCACGTCGATGACTTTGGCTCCCTAGCAGAGCTGGCCACCTTCCTGAAGACCATGAACTCCAGCCGCTACCAGCAGTTCTTCACCTGGCAGAAGAGGTATAGCGTGAAGCTCTATGCCGACTGGAGGGAGCGTATCTGCACCATCTGCACTGCCTACCCCAGCCTGCCCCACGGCCGAGTCTATCCCAACCTGGAGAGCTGGTTCAACACCTAGCATGGGGCTGGTGTGCTGGGACCATCGGGAACACATCTAGGCAGAGAATACTGGGGTGGGGGAAGCGTGGGGCACCCTCCTGCAGACCAGGACGTGGGGCAGGGAGGGATGCGGGAACCCAGACCTCTCCTCCCAGCCCCGCTGTTGCCACACTGGGACCTTGAGCAACTCTGCGCGAGTTGTTTCTTGCAAAACAGGACTAACCCCCTGCCCAGACCTGACACTGACCTACCTTGCCAGGGTGCTGGCAGGACAAGAGGGTGCTTCGGAAATAAATGACACGGTGCTGCAGAGGCGCTGCCTGCGGCGTGGGGGCTGGGCAGGGGCTCAGAGTTCCCCAGCCTTCCCCTGTGGTCGCCCCATGCCACCCCCCAGCACCTTCTGCTGAGTGGTGAAGCCCTGGAGGCAGAGGCCCCTTGGTGGTGGCAGGGGTGGAGGAGCCGAGCTTGTGAAAAAACCCGCAGCGGGGACGGAAACCACACCCTCTGCTCTGCCACTTCCCAGCAGAGCCCAGCAGCACCCATTTCCCGCATCCACCCTCACTCTTGAGCTGTGGGTGTCACTGTGCCAGCGAGGACCGGCTAGGCACCGGGTGCTCTCGAAAGCAATCTCAGCCTGCTCAGTGCCCAGCCGAGGCAGAGAAGGATGCTGTGGTTTCTCGCTCGCCTGCCGGCACGCCTGCTCTGCTGCAGCAGGAAGCCAGCCAGGCGGCGGGTGGTTTCTCCCCCGCTTCCCGGCCCGCCTGCTCTGCTGCAGCAGGAAGCCAGCAAGGCGGTGGTGTCCGGAGCCTCGCAGCGAGCCCGGAGCAAAGCCAGTCCCCTGGGCACCCTGCGGCACCGGCAGCCTGCTCTGTGTGCCCCTGGTACTACCAAGCCCCTGCGCACGCACCGTGCACCCCAGGCACCTGCACTACCAGCACCCTGCAGTGCCACACACACGCCACACTGTGGGCACCCTGCACCACGCGTACATCCTGCACCACGGGGACCTTGCAGAGAGCACCCCGCACTGTGGGTGCCCTGCACGGAAAGCACCCTGCAGTGGGCACCCTGTACCACACACCCTGCACCCTGGGCACAGGCAATGCCCTGACACCCCACGGGGAAGCACCCATGGGTGGCAGATGTCAGGGCTGGGTGACAGGACCAGAGGGTGGGACATGGCTGCT
>NW_010547247.1:8933-9668 GCF_000687285.1 Phaethon lepturus
CCGTTTTCCCTCATTCCAGCCCCAAAGTCACCCAACCCCACCCTTTTTCAGCCTACGAGCTGCCTGCCACCCTCCAGGACCTGCTCCCCGTTTCCGGGGTGCAGCAGGGATCAGGCATGCAGTGACACCCCCCCAGCAGAGGGGACATTCCTGCCCCGGGCTGGCGCTTCACTGGCCCCAGCAGCTGCTCACCCAGCCCGGCCCTCGCCGGGTTGCCGTTTGACAGGCACGCTGCGCTCTTCAGGTTTCTGTGGCTTCCGATTTCCGTCATGTTTTGTCTTCTGGGTCAACCGAGAACGGAGCAGGAGCTCTGAGCACCCACAGGCAGAGCGCTGGGGCAGCGGGATGTGGGGGTCCTGCCTGGCTGGCCTTTTGCTGGAGTGGAAAATCAGGGGAAATGTGGAGAGAAGCAAACCTCAGGGAGGCGACATCCTTCCCAGGCTTTCTACTACCGGCCCTGCTGATCGCCAGCCTCCAGCCCACGCCCCCCGCAAGTGCCAGGCTGCAAAGGGCGGCAGTGGCTGGGGGACAGTTTCCACTGGGTGCCGTGCGTGGCTGAGCGACGTGGGCTGGGGCACCCAGGCACTGGGCTGCAAGCAGGGACACTGGGTGAGCCAAGGGGATGCCGCTCTGTCGGGCTGGCACCCAGCTGAGTCTGCAGCCCAGCCCTTGGCGGGGTCCTGAGGTGCCCACGAGCAGCTGCCTGCAGTGACCCCGCTCCTGCCCGGCCTGCGG
>NW_010547247.1:9809-10042 GCF_000687285.1 Phaethon lepturus
TGCTGGTCCTGCGGATCGCCTGCCTGCAGTGCCCCCGCTCCTCCCCGGCCTGCGGGAGCAAGGCTGCAGGCCAGCCTCAGAGAGCAAACCCACAACTTACTGGCAGCCAAGCTGAAAAAGGGGCTTTTCATAAGTTTCCCTAGAGGTTTGGTCATTTCATTGCTTCTGCTCAGGGAAAAAGTCCCTCGGGGGCACAGGCTGGTGGCAAACCCGGCTGCAGAGGCCATGGCATT
>NW_010547247.1:10091-10913 GCF_000687285.1 Phaethon lepturus
GGGCCCCCCCCATCTCCCCCCGCTCAGCCCCCGGTGCCCACCTGGACCTGCCTGGCTTGGCTGGCACTGCCCGGTGTGGCCACCGCAAGGCTGCCTTGGCTGGAGCAGGCACACGGGAGCATCCCTTGCCCACCAGTGTCACACTGGCAGCCCCGTGGCCAGGACAGCCCAGGCTTCCTGTACCTCTCCCCTGCCCACCCCCGGGCTGGGCGCTCGGCAGCTCCCACTACTTCCCCACCCGCGGCATCTACTCGAGCACCCTGCGAGATCCTGCCGGGCTTCCACCCTTCCCAGAAGCGGCTATGAAAAAAACAGCTCAAACTGGGTGGAAAGTGACCCCCATACCCACCCCTGACCACCTCTGCTTTGGGGGGCACAGCCCCACCAAGCTGGCACCATTCCTGGTGGTGGGCCAGGCTGCAGGGAGCCAAGAGCCGGGTGTTCCTGGCACAATGGGGACAGGTCAGCCCTACCTGGCTGTACCCCCACATGCAGCCAAACCCGGGCTGCCTGGCACCGTGCAGGAGCAAGGATGCAAGGGAGGCAAGGAAAGGGTTAACTCGCCCTCATGCCCCAAAGAACTGAGATTTATTTCATTGCCAGAGGAAATGTGATTAAGAAAAAAAAAAAAAATCATCAACTACAGCAGGCTCAAAGGCACGGGGGTGCTAGCAGCATGGACAGGATGGTGTCAGCCCCCCTGGGCTGGGACCCCCCCGGAGAAAGACGGTCCCTGGGCAGCCAGTCTGGGGCAGAGGGACAACAGCTGGAGAGTGGAGAGGCCATGGGGGACCCCGGGTGATGCTGGGCACAAGGGGTGGG
>NW_010547247.1:10949-11267 GCF_000687285.1 Phaethon lepturus
ACGGGTGAAGCTCTCCTACACTGCGGGGCAAGGGATGGCTGGGGCTGCGAGTGCTCACCTCCAGCACCACGCTCCAGCCCTCAGCTCGCCCCGGCTGCCCAGGAGGGTGGGCAGAGCCGCCAAAGACCCCAGCTCTGGGCACAGCACCCCAGCCCCACTCTATGTGACAGGGAGGAGGTACCTGGGAAACTAACAATCACTACAAAGATTTTTGCTCTTTAAAAACTACGACCAAAAACCATTAAAAAAAATAATAAAACCACCCACCTCCCCCCCACCCATCCCCTCAAAAAAATCTAAAAAATACTTTTTTCTGGG
>NW_010547247.1:11300-11652 GCF_000687285.1 Phaethon lepturus
AAAGACTTTTTTCTGGGTCTTGCAGGAGAGCAGCTCGGCTGGACGCAAGTGGCTCCGCTCAGCGCCCCGGGCACGCGTGGCTTCGGTGGGGTGCAGTGAGGCAGGAGCAGCTGCCCCCCAGGAGAGGTCAGAAGGGGGCTGACACTGCTGGGACCAGTAAACTCACATAACTGGGAAAGGCTGGGAGCAACCGCAAAGAGCGGGCACCATCCCTGTGACAGGCTCCCAGCCCTTCCCCTGCCTCTCATGCCCCAAAAGCCATAAGGCAGCCCAGTGAGTGCCCAGGCAGGCCCTGGGAGCGGGAGCGGGGCTGTGCCCATGCCTTCTCAGGGCGTAGTCGGGGGGAAGCTGC
>NW_010547247.1:11904-13685 GCF_000687285.1 Phaethon lepturus
GGGGGGGGGGAGCCAGGCTGTAGCCCTGGGACGTCCCCGGGATGGGCAGGCCGGTGGGCACCAGGGACTGGTTCATGTCGTACATCACCCCCTCCACCTCGTTGCCGAAGGGCAGCAGCAGCCGTTTGCCTTTCTGACGCCGGTTGCAGAACCAGACCCGGACCACCTGCAAGGGAGGGGAGATGGGGAAGGGTGAGGGGGGCAACCCCAAGCGCTGTGCGGGTGACAGAGACCCTTCTGCTGGTGGCATCTCCACAGGACCCCAACCTGCCAGCACAGCACCCTCCTGGGGCTGGGCTCAGACAGTGGCCAGCCCCGGCCACTCTCTCACAGCTTCCAGTATCAAACTGGCGCAATGCGGATGCTCAGGAACCACAGCCATTTGTTTGGGCACCCACCCTGCAAACCCTCCCAACCTACGTCTTTGTCCAGGTTGAGGTCCTCGGCGATCTGGGAGATCTCCTGGGGACTGGGCTTCACGCACTTGCGAAAGAAGCTCTCCAGTGTCCCCTTCACGTTGGTCTCGATGCTGGTCCTGCGTTTTCTCTTCCGGGCTTGGGCCAACACTTGCTCTGCATTGCACATCTGGAGATGAGAGATCACACGCTTGGTCACAGGGCTAGCAATGTCCCCCCAGCCTCTGGACACATATGCGGCTGGCTGCAGAGGTCTGGGAGGGATGGGAGCAGGCTTTGTCCCTATGACTGCCCACCGAACGTCGCCCCACTGCAACTGGGGCCATTTGTAGTGTCCCAGTACTGCCTGTAGCTGGTGCAGGGGGGATAGACACATCTTCTTGCATCCCTCCAGGCTCCCCAGGGAGCAGCAAGCTGCATCTGCAGCTCATCTAATACTCCAGCAGGACCTGGCTGCTGAGACTGGAGCTGCCACAATTGTCACAAGGTGCCTGCAGGCGCATTTGGGCTCCCGCAGACTGACAGAAGGTGATACCCAGTGGTTCCTCCCACAACCGGACTGAAGCCATAACAGCAAGACGCTGCTATGGCACAAGATGCCAGCTGCTCCCCTCCTCTCTCCCAAAAAGCACACATAAAAGGGATGAGAAACTGCAGCTTGATGGCTCATAGGTGTGCGGCACCCCCGACTCCCGGCGCCGTACCTCTTGCATGTTGTCCGTGTTCTCCGCCTCATTGAGCCAACGCTGCAGCAGTGGTTTCAGCTTGCACATGTTCTTGAAGCTGAGCTGGAGCGCTTCGAAGCGGCAGATGGTGGTCTGGCTGAACATCTTCCCTGTGCAGGCAGGCATGGCATCACACACCGCTCCTGCCCCCATGCTGGGGGATCTCCCACCTCCAGCAGTCCCCCGGTATCCCCCTCCAGCATACTTGTCCCTTGGGATGGGGGATCAGGAAAGGCATTCTCCCTGCTGCTTCAGCAGGGATTTAAAGCACTGAGACACCCTTCAATAACCAGACCCCCTACAAAACCCCCCTGCCGCTATTTTAAACCAGTTCCTTGTTACCACACCTTTCCAGCATGAGCGAGTCCATGGCCAGAGCTCGGGAGCCCCAGGAGCCCCGGGGCTGGTGCTCACCGCCTCCTTTGCGGGTCGTTAAGGAGCAGAAATCTCCAAGGCCTCTCCTTCCCCCCCGGCTGTGGCAGGGGGACGAGGACCCTTACCGGACTCTTACCATAGAGGGTGCCCAGAGCCAGCCCCACGTCAGCCTGGGTGAAGCCCAGCATGATGCGCTTGTGCTTGAGGTCCTTGGCGAACTGCTCCAGCTCCTCCGAAGTTGGCGCATCCTGGCAGGGGCGGGGAT
>NW_010547248.1:0-7901 GCF_000687285.1 Phaethon lepturus
CCCCCCCCCCCCCCCCAACCTTGCCACAAAAATCCAATACACAGCTCTAAGATGACAACAGTAAGGTATCTTGCCTGCTCCTGCTTCAAGTAGCGGGTCACCCATTGTCATGGGGTAGCAGTTAAAGAGCAGCAGAGGCACAGCCTGTGGGCCCTGGAGGGGGAAAGCAATGGGAGCAGCTGCACAGCACATTCCCCAGCAGAATTTGGGGAGTTAAGCTGGGGACCTCTGCTGCTGTTCTGGCCCCAGCCCCATAGACAGCTGTGAGCCCCACCTCAGGCATCATCAGCTCTATGAATTCAGACCTCCAAAAGCAAAAAGCCCCTTTTCTGCGGCATTCACATACAAAATACGCAGAGAGGTGCAAAATTATTAGTGTGGCACAGGTTTGGTTAAAACAAACAAACAAACAAACAAACAAACAAAAAACTATGTGGCGACAGTGTGAAATGGCTATGAACACATCTTTCTGCCAGTAGATGGCAATCAAAACAAAGAACTGTAATTACTTCTGACGAACAATTCCAAGTGCAGCCAGGTGCATTTTATTCAAAGGAGCAACACAGCTGCCACCTCACCTGGGGGGTGCACGGCAGAAGGTTGGTGCCCCTCAGCCCCCAGCTCCTGCCCCCTCCAGCAAGGGCAGCAGCTGCCTCTTCTGGCCAAGCTGTGCCGGTCACAGCCCAGTCACCTCCCCTCCTCTCCTGACAGGATTCTGGAGAGGTTTATCACCCTACTGCATTGGTGGTGTTGGGTTGATGGTTGGACTTGATGATCTTAAACATCTTTTCCAACCTTAATGATTCTGTGAAATCCCCAAACACCTTTTTTCCCCCCCCACATCTGGAGATAGTAAACAACTGCAGCTCAAGTCTCCTTGATGTGCTGCAGTGACACCACACACAGGAGAAAAAACAAAGGTCTGAAAGTGGCCCATGCCTTGCACAGGTGGGGAAGCAGCTGCAGCAGGTGGGCACAGAAGCAGGCAATGAATTTCCACGTCTAATAGGTGTTAGGCTCATGCTGGTAGGAGCAGCAGAAAAGCTGGTGAGAAGTGGGAGTGGGAGAAGGAAAAGGGAGGGCAGCTTCCATGGTGAAGAAAGATAGTCATGGAAAAAAAGATGTTGGTAATAAAATCCCTGCATTCATCCCTGATTTCCGAAGTCAGTGAGGGCAGGAGAGGCAAGTTCAGCCATAATACGCACAAGAAGTCTCAGAGTGAAATTACACAGTGGTTCAAAAACCTTAATTCAATCTATTCAAACACTTGTGGGAGTCCAGTTCTCATGGTCCATACATCCCTATAATAAACCTGGGCACCTTATTTGCCTCTAGGGTGAACCACAGCAAGGATGCAGACAGAGCAGGCATGCAGCAGGAAAGGAGGAGCCATGAGATATCACAGCTGCTCATTACTTTGGGTTGACTTTCTGGTTCTGCTTTGCTGAAGGTCAGTTTCTGCACGAGGTCTGGTGAATTCATTGCTTTAGAAACTCCAGAAGCCTAGAGGAAGCTAAGTGTTGTAACCAAAGACAACGAGGAAGGCTCTGGGTCAAACACTCCTTTAACAGCTACTAGGAAGGCTGTCAATATCACTCAGAATTTTTGAGCTTCATAATGAAACTGACAGGACCTAGTCAGCAGGGCTCAGGAGGACAGACCCAGTGGAAGCACTGAGCAAAAACACCAAGCTAGAGGAACACTCAGCACTTTGCAGCACATGACATTCCTACATTAACAGCACCTTTCCGCCTGTTTTTTGAGGCACTTCCATTCTACTTTCTACATAAGGTGTCTGTCCCAATTTCAGGCAGGAGTTGATTTTCTTCACAGAAGCTAGTGTGAGGCTGTGTTTTGCATTTGGGGTGAGAAAATGTTGATAACATGCTGATGTTTTGAGCTGTTGGTAAGTACTCAAGGACAGTCCAGCTTCTCGTGCTGGCTCGCTAGCAAGAAGGCTGGAGGTGCACGGAGAGCTGGGAGGGGACACAGCCAGGACAGCTGGCCCGGCTGGCCAAAGAGATATTCCATACCATATGATGTCATGCTCAGTATATAAAGCTGGGACGAAGAAGGAGGAAGGGGTGGAGGGACGTTCAGAGTTACGGTGTCTGTCTTCCCAAGTAACCATTACGCATGATGCAGCCCTGCTTCTCTGGAGATGGCTGAACACCTGCCCGCCCATGGGGAGTGGTGAATGGATTCTGTGTTTTGCTTTGCTTTTGTACGCAGCTTTTGATTTACCTATTAAACTGTCTTTATCTCAAACCATGAGTTTCCTCACTTTTTTACTCTTCCAATTTTCTCCCCCGTCCCACCATGGGGGAGTGAGCGAGTGGCTGCGTAGGGTTTAGTTGCCAGCTGGGGCTAAACCACGACAGTGTTCCACTAACACAACATTCCTCTTTCCAAAGCCAGAAAGGTTTAGACTGGTACTCAAAATCTACAGCTATGTATTTCAGTTTGTTTCATACAGGAGAAATAAACAGATTTAGCAGCTGCAATCTTTGACCTGTGAAGAGGCTTGTCATTTAAAGTAGCTTCCTGCACAAGTTGGATGAGTTGTCCCTTCAGGTTTCATCTTCCACATTAGAAGTCAGCTGAATACATTGCATATTGTTTGGCAGGGAGGCAGCGCACTGCCAGTCCCATCTCCTCAGAGTGCAACTTGCAGCGTGCTTCTGCTGTCTTCTTGCTCACCAAAATCAGGCACAAGGAAGCAAGCAGAGAATTTCAGATTTTAATGGCCAAGTGAGGCCTTACTAAATGTGAGCCCCCAAGCACCCATAGAAAGATAAATTCTTAATTCTTGGGTCTGCCATCAGTATTGCACACCAAAGAATGTCACAGTCATTACTTTGTGTGTGCCCAGACCTTTCATTAGAAGCAGAAGCCACCTCAGAACAGCCAGCACTGTTTTACAGATCATAGTAGATGACAAATCCCTTACAGTTTGTACTGAAAGGGATCCTTCCAGTTTAAGTCTTTACCTACCCTACATGCTCCATTTTCCCTTCTTCAGTGCCTTTTGCTCAGTTCTGCCACAGAGGGTATAAACCTGCCAGAAGTCCTCTTCTCACCCTCAGAACAGAGGCGGTGCTGAGGCAGGGCAAATCGTATCCTCTTCAGCACTCCAGCATGCGGATCAGCTGTCTACAGTGCAGATTTAGAAGGCTTTGGCTTGGATTGCTGCAGGCTGCTCTGCACACCTGAGTACACAGCGTTCTGCACTGTGTTTCTGATGCCTTTTTTTAATCCCCCATTTGCTCTTGCCATTTTGTTTGCCCTGCTTGATGTTGAACTTAAAGCCATGCCATTTATTCATAACACATTCTGCCTACCTGGTGTAACTACTTACTGATACCTGCCAGCTTAACACCGCAGGATTTCCATCTGCTGTGGATTGTACTCCCAACTCAGTCTTTCTCAATACACATCAGAGTAGCCAGAGGCTTTGTATATGGCAAAGAAAGATGCAACTAACATTATCCTTCTTTGCTGCAGCAATAAAGGTCTGGGAGTAGGTATGAATACATTCTTCAGCAGCTTTGCACATTAAGAGTAAAGAGATTAACAGCAAAAGTAGTAGCACGTTCTGTATGGGAGAAAAATTATTTGGTGAGAAAATGCTACAAGGCCCATCTTAATATTAAGTGCTTATAAACCAAAATTATTTAAAATAGTAAGCAGAATATAAAAAACGCTAACAACAGCAGTAGCCTTTCCCTAACAGAGCTTCGCTTTGCTTGCTTCTCAGCTTGCTAATGCTTCTCTTTCCTGCAACATGCTTATCCCAACCATCTTTCTTTGGTCATGACCATCCATTCTCCCATACCCTTCCCGTTTTCTGCCCTTCTCCTTGAGGATCCCCTGTGGTCATCCTACACTGCTATGCTTTTTTTTTTTTTTTTTTAAAAGAAACTTTCTCAATGTCACCAAGTGGCCTATTCCCAACTATAAGAGACCTTGCTTTCCCCATTCTTGTATGGCAGCATGGAGCCAAAAGATGCTTCTGGGCACCTTGTTAGTAGTCCCAGTAGCAACTGCCCCTTGTCCAGCATTCCGTGACAAATTCCCTGTATCTGCAGTGCTTCATCATCATATGTCCTGCTCCCCCACCCTCCCTACAGGCTGCCCATTCCTCCCTCCCGTCTCAGTCTTGCCCACTTGTTCCTGCTCTCCTTCCCTTTGATTACTGTTATGCACCTATGCAAGAGCTTCCCTTGGGGGACAGGGTGGCATTGCATTGCACCAGGTCCTGTGCCAGAACCCCTCACAGCCCAGTACAGACAGCAGTCTAGGAAATTCAGCTGCCAAACCACAGAGCACACTGTAGGGACTCCTCCCCACCAGGAGAAGAGACACTTCTGAAGAGACACTTGGTTTCTAAGAGGTTCAGTCAACCTCAACATACTAATGAGAACCATTTCTCTAACACTTGCATATATTTCTGAAAGAGGCAGTGGAAATGGTTTGGGTATTTTCGTCATTTCTCCCTTGCTAAAGATTAAAGAAACAAACATGCAAAGTAATTTTGCTTGTTTTAATTGATCACTGGTTAAGTCATAATACATTACACATCACTTCATTTGTCAGGTTCTAGCCACACATACTCTTAACACCAAATCTTTTTCACAGATCTCTATTTTAGGAGTTAAGTTGCCTAACTCTCCATATCTAACAGCAATGTAACATAAGCAACTTAATTCAGAAATAACTAGTGGAAACCTGCCCTATCATTTTTTAAGCCTTGCTTTATAGCAACTTCTGCAAAAGAAGCCAAGAACTCAGTACTGCCACTTGTCTATATCCAGTCAGTAGCATTTATAAAAGGGCTGGAAAAAGAGGCTACAAACCAGGTTCTTTCTACTAGTCTAGACCTGGTTTTAGCAGAGGTAGCTAGGAATAGGTCAATGAAGAAAGAATTAGAAAACAATACTTGACATGCAGGTTAGAGTCTGGATGTTCTTCTGTATCCTTCCCTTAATCTATTTTGCATTGTTTTTCTTTGCTCTTGCAATAACCATGTCCAGCTACTCACTTTTAAGAACTAGTAGACTGCAAAGAAGGTATTAGTCAGTTGTTGTTAACAGACAAAGGAACTACAAACACAGGCCAAAAGGCACCATGATTCGGTGCAACAGTCAAGGACATGCTTCACAACAGAACCTGAAGTGCCACATATGAAGTTTGGTAGACATATAAACAACCTACTGGCAACACTCAGTTACCTCAACCTCAAGCTCTGCAGACAGCAGAAGATACAAAGTCTAGCTTCCAGGGCATGTTTTCACTTCAACATGTCAAAATTTTACTGTACAATCAATATGCATGAATGGAAAATATAAATTTTAAGCCCAAAGACAATTCACAGTATCTAACCAAGTCTCAGCTTAATCATTTTTTCTGTAGCCTATTCTAAAAGCTTTCCAGCTTGGGGACATGAAGAATACAGCTACAGTGAAGTGTGTGTAATAGTCTGAATGCAGTCCTATCCCATACAGCAGACAACCAATTAACAATGAAGGACAAACCATAAGAAAGGTTGAAAAGCCCTTATTCTGTTTGGGTTTTTTGGTGTTTTTTTTTTTTTGTTTGGTAGGTTTCTTTGTTTGTTTGTTTTGTTTTGTTGGGGTTTTTTTACCATTTTTTATTACTGTTTTAAGATTAATTCAAACAGAACTTCTGGGCTTTTTCTTCCAAATGACCATCTCCTTTAGAAGCAACATTAAAACTCAATATACGTTTATATAAAATTTACCCTAACTTCTCTCTTCCCAGATTCCTGTAACTAAAAAATTTAATATATTAAGCCTTGCACTACGACACACCTTTAGTGGTTCTCATGCTGCTTTATCTTCTAAAGAAAACAAAACTTCAGTTTACTATGTTCAATGTTGACCACTTAAATTTTTAAAGTTTGCTTACAGGGCCTTACTGAAATGCAACTTTTTGCACATTCTTGTATGCAACACAGCTAAATGACACACCAAAAAAACCCACAAAATAGTTTCATTGTCAAGATTTGAGAGTTTACCAAACTGAGCCTCTCTTAGATTCTTAGCAACAAAATTCAACTACATAGAAAGGAGGAGGATACAGAAATCAGCCAGTTCCCCCACTGAGGGCCAGAGCTGAGTAAGCCATAAAATAAGTCAGGTCCTGTCAACCTGACTGAAGTTTCAGTAATTATCAAACGGTTCTTGGAACCACAGCCAAACATCATAATTTTCCATAATTTTAAAAAGGGGAATCCATTTCAAGAGATCTTCAGTTCCAAATGAAACACCTGCACTCATGTTTCCCTGCTCACTTATTAAAATCACATCTAAGGTTCTTCTCTGCTATTAAAGAAAATTTTGCAAGCAAGAGTAGAGAAATAAAAACAGGAATGTAGACATCATCCAGAAGATGCTACCAAACACACAAAGCAGAGAAGGATATTTTCCTTCCAATTTTCAGTTTTAATTTTTTATACAAATATTTCAAGAAGAAAGCAATTAGAAGCGTGTCCCTCAGATATAAGTTGCCTGTATGTGCTGAAAGGAACATGGGTTTTTAAAGTAGTCCTTCCATACTAAAAACAGCTCCCTCAGAAATGCTATCTGTCAGCTGTATATAGGAGTGCAGTCACACTCATTATGTATCTGTGTATGTCTTAAACTTACTACTAGATATCATTTGGCCTAGAACTGTAAAAAGCCATGCAGATTTCCAACAAATATATCCTACCAGAAGCAGCCTTTCATTTCCATGGATGCAGACCACACATACAAAGAATTAATAAAGTGTCCTAAGGAAAACAAGTAGTGCTCTTACTCTAAACCAGACAGCAAGTTACCTGTTTTTATGAAGAAATCTACTGAGATTTAAGACTGCTTCAAAGCAGTAACTGAAATACAACTGCAGCTATGAATAATATATAACCTTCCTGATCCACAACTGATCCTTGCTTCCATCTTAAAAAAAAAAAAAAAAAAAAAATCACAGTAGCTGAATAATGTGAATATACACACAAAAACTTTTTATCAGAGGTTAATATGTAACTGTGTTAGAGCTGAGCTTAGAGACTATAAATTGCAGCTTATGGTCATAAGTCTCTAAACTCATCACCTCTCAGGCTGGCATAGCAGTGCAAAACCTCATCCAACACACTGTTCAGGTGGCATTAGAATCTCATGTTATCTGTTCAGATGTTGCTCAGCTGAACAGATACCTCTGATAACGCTTCCCTTCAATTAAGCATGCAAAATGTATAAAACGGCAAGATGATCAAAATATCCCCTTGAATGTCCAACTGTACTGTTCCAGGAGATGGCTCCCAAAACTTCAATAAGACAATGCTAACTTTGAACATTTTCAAACTTGATACAAAAATTGCATTACGTTATTACACAGAGTATAACAGTCATTGGTCATTTGCATTCATTCACCACTAGAAGCACTAGTGAAAATGTGCCTTCTGTATAGGGATGAGTAAGCATGGCAAGTTTTGTTATCAAGTTGTGTCTCTACTCATCTTTCACTAGCCAGTGCATGGAAGGTAGGTAAGCAAAAATGTCTACCAATACACCCCATGTTTTCACATACACTGGTGTCATGCATATCTCAAAAATATAGAAGTTCAGACATGCAGCAAAATGTCTTAAAGCACTTTAAATGCTCTCCAGATCATAACGAGTAATGTAGTATTTACTCAGACAAATTAAAGCAAAGTAAAATGTTTTGTGCTTACACTTCAAGTTTCAGAATAATTATTTCTATGAGAGTATCTGAAGTCCAATGGAAGGAATGTTCCACTGAAATCGGAAGCAAAAGACACCATTTAAAGAACTAGGAAAATAAGCACTGGTCAGAGTACTGCCTTCTAAGGGTTCATAATAAATAACAAATCAGCAGGA
>NW_010547248.1:7932-20425 GCF_000687285.1 Phaethon lepturus
GCAGACCTTAAAGTCAAGATTTGTTTCTAGATTCACGAAATGTAAAAAAATTTAAAATCAAGAACAACCCTAGCTGACTTTCCCACATTTGGGGTCTTTTCGGCTAAACAATTGTTAATTTATTGTAAGGAACACAGGTATTGTCAGAAAACGTTATTTACAAAATTATTATCAGATTGATTATATAAAATACAGATGAAAATATACACCTTCAGATTTGAGCTAAGCCAAGCAAATTCACTGCTGTTAACTAAAGCACTATAAAGCGACAGGCACCAAACATCACAATTGAATCACAAAACTACAGAAAGTAACACACAAATTGGGGAAGGCAGAGGTAAAGCAAAGATCAATGAAATTGGAATGATTGAGAATTAATACTAGTATACCAGAAATCATGGAGCTTCATTGAAATTCTGTTTTACCATATATAAAACTGAAAGGGTATCTTTACTCCCAGACTGATTTCTTCAAGTACTGAGCAGCTGTTTTCTTAATGCATCTATGTAATGCTTTGTACCCTACATCTTACGAAATACATGACCACAGATTAGAAACTGTGCTGAAATCATGGAAAAGCGCTTCATCGATCATAGGCGTGAAAGTCACAGCAATGCTCAGCTCCAGTTTTTGGAAGTAGTTCTGTAAAAGGCGAAGTTTTAGAAAAGGGATTTTGATCCCTGGTTTTCAAACTCTGACCATGCATCATTCAATTCCATGAAGATCATTTTGGCATACTGCTCATAAGGTTGTCCTGTGGCCTGTTTGAAAAAAACCAGAACATATTAGAAGCATAAAAATATTAGGAATTATGTGACTTAGGAAAGATCTCACCCCTTTTGTATTTGCTATCTTATTCAATGACTGTAGACTGCTGTGTGAATATGATTTTGCAGACATACAGCTCTCTCCAATCTTATCCTAACTTTGCCATGAGTATTTTAAACAAAACCAAAGCCTTGGTTTCCTTCATTCAGACTTTTAGTGCAATTCATAAATAACTGAAATTTAGCTAAAAACAGTTCCAAGCTGTTCTTTTCATAAATAGTTCCAATTAATATTAATCATTAAGTCATTTTTGGAATTGCTTCCTGACAGACCTTACAGTAGGTCTTTACAAGAATAAAATTTAAGCACTATTTAAAGCCACTCCTTTTGGATGGAATTTCCTGGAGAAAAATCTGTGGCTCATTGTGAATAGTGTTAAGATTCAATGTTAACAACATAACACTTCCTGTGCATTTGCCTCCATACTCGAAGATGGTATGCTCCTGATTCCCTGCCTGTCTCACAGCAGCCCTGCTTCTGGGCCAGACCCCATGGTTAGTAAATATCCAGTCCCACAAGGTGAGTCATTTTAACAGGTTCTTTCCAACACAAAAGAAAACCCCAAAGTGCTCTCCAATATCCATCCCCTTCTCCTGCTGCTTGGCTTTTGCCAGCTGCCTTACTATAGATATCCTTTTAGGGACTGCTTTAACTCAAAGTGGCAAAAAAAAAACCCCACCAAGAAAGAAGAAAATGCCTCCAAAAAACCTGTGTTCTGACACTGATGCACTAAGGGGCTTACAGAAAGGACCAAAAAACTACCACAAAGGTGGAGGAAGACACATGCCAAGAACAGAAAAGGACAAAGGGAAGAAAAGAACAATGTCGTTTCTCTGTTACAGATACAAGAAGATATAGGACTTAAGACTGCTGCTCACTGAACCACCAGCAAAGGCAAGCCTGAAAATTCAAACCAGGTATATTCAATGTTTATCCCTGAAACAGAGCCTAGAGCAACGACTCAGAACAAGAAGCTATCTTCATACATTGGGAGACTAACAAACCACAATGGATTATAATAAATACTTTAAAAAGACAACTGGAATGTCATATTCATCACATATTTTTCACATGCTAATTTGTTCACTCTAGTAAAATTTACTTTTTCTAGTTCCTAGTAAAGTTGTTTAGTAAAGGAGATTCAGCAGGTTTTTCCCACCAGTTTTGCTGTGGTAGTCTCTGAGTCTTCATACACTGGTGAATAGTCCTAAAAGACCTTAAGTATTAGCTGGTAGAAATAAAGCAGATGCCACTAAATCTGCATTAAACCTGATGGCAATCAGTCAGAACCCAGTATAACAGACTCTGGTTCTCAGTACAACCTTCATGGGATCTTTCATTTGTTAACATTCCTCTGTTGAATTCTGTGCTGTTAGAATGACAAGAAAAATCCTGTACCACCTGAATGCAGTTGAACACCAAATTCAGAAGACAGTAGAAGCAAAATGAAGAGTATCTAGGGTGGCTGATCAAGAAGCAAGGCTGCAGCACCGGTCAGTGACTAGTATGGTGTGGTAAAAGCAGTCTGTATTCCTTCTAAAGGAAAGAAGATCAGAGGAACACACTCACCTTATCTGGATGAACTACAAGCACTGCTTTCCTGTAGTACTTCTTTACTTGTTCAGGAGTTACTAGATCTGCCATGCTGACTGGTTTCCACTTATTTTCCCCTTCCCAAAGCACTGTATGAAGAGTGGATATTAACGCTCTGATATTTCTCTCCTTTCCCTCAATCCATTCAAGAATCTGGGAAAAGCAGAATGTACAGAATTGAATGCAGCACTGAAAGCATTCTCAAGTCTACTAGAGACATAGCCTTCACTCTTTACAAGATTAAGACCCAAGTACAGTTGTCTTGCTGCATTCACCCAAGTTCAACTGTCTTACTACATTCTTCTTTCCGACACCCAGATCACTAGCCACCCAAAAGTGGTATTTTGCATCTGCCACTAGGGAGTAGCTTCTTGTTATTAATTTATTGCAGAAATCCAGTCATTGCAAGAGAAAGTACCAAGATAGTTACATATTACAAACCCCTGTAAAACTAGTGACAAGAGAATTGTCAGGAGTAACTAAAAACATCTGTTATAATTACACTAACTCCTTGTCAGTGCACAACATTAATTTAATAAAATTCTTACTTGATGTGTACAAAAGTTTCAGAACACTTGTATTAATAGTTAACATTTACTTCAGCAATATCCCCATTAGAAAAACTGGCTTTAACAGCAGACTTTCACAGACTTTAACAGCAATATCAGTATGTCACAGTGTCTTGAACAGTGTCTTCATTAAACACTGCGCTATGTAGTATGTAAATCTCTGCTCTCTATCAGCAACAAGTATGATAAGTAGAAATCTGTATTAATTTCCATTTATGGTGATTTGTGTTAAAAGCTGTGCACATGCAAGCTGTGCGCACTCTCTTCAGGTAAGACACTTTGTGAAAACAAATTTCAGCATCCCTCCAAAGCTTTTATAAACTTTTCTAAAGCACCTTTTGTAGTCTTTAGACTACAAAACTGAAAGCATATTATCTGATGTTATGAGTAATACATCAAAAAATCTGAGGAGCTGATCAGGTAATACCACAGACTAGTTCTATAGCCCCCATCTCCAGAATTCCATCTTTTAGTAATTTCTTAGAACAGCAGTAGCACTTGTTAACCAGTAAATGCAAGTAAGTGATCACCCTGAAGACATCTATTCTCAACTGTCTGTGTTTTAAAGTGCAGTTTTGTATTATCAGCCAAATTCATCTTTTCTAAGGAGACCTTTGGGAACACTACAGAGAATCAACAGTTCTGGCTTCAAGAAATGGACTCTAACAAGAGAACAGGTTCTTTAAATCTCCAAACTTACCTTAAAGAAACACAAACTTGCATTCCATCCACACACTTTTTGTGCTATTGTCACTGCTTCATTGCCAACTGACTCTTTATGCTAATGAACTTCTACAGTCATGTTATTTAAATACAGATAAAATTTCATTCTGCTTTATCAGTTTGCTCTGTTAGTCACTGTATCCTTCTGCTCTGTTATCAGCAGTTCTAAGTATAAGCTCAGATTTTCACTCTAAATCAAGATGACTGTTAAACAAACCTTGAGTTTCAAGGGGTCCATATCTTTAGACATTTCTTGTTTTCT
This sequence comes from Phaethon lepturus, assembly GCF_000687285.1. NCBI lineage: Eukaryota > Metazoa > Chordata > Aves > Phaethontiformes > Phaethontidae > Phaethon > Phaethon lepturus. The sequence continues at coordinate 11,908 of NW_010547248.1, forward strand.
CATCTCAGCAATGGTCTTTGGTCCCTTTTTATCAGATTTAGCCGAAAACCCTTGATTAGATAAGAGATCCTCAAAGTCATTTTCTGAAACTTTTGGCTTTTGACCTATGAAAGAAGAACATTAAAAGTAACATTACATAGGAGAATACATTAATGGGGGAAATATATTGCACTTCAGTACACCTGCATGACATTTCTCATTACCATGATAAATATGTTTCAGTGGCTTGATAAACTCCACAAGACTAACAGAAGGATAGGAATAAAAAGGGATTTTTGATAAGCTTTCAGTCCAGCAGAACCAATAACCTCATGTGCATATATGTGACTAAATACTTGCATGTCCTCTTTTTTAAAATATGGAGTAGACTTAGGGAGTACACATCTACCTACTCATGATTTTGGAATTGGTTCCATTTTTCCACTACAAAGTAATTCTAGCTGCTGTGCAGCGGTTTTTCAAGTGACCATATAGTCAATGCTCTAATCAAAAGTACACAGTCAACATTTAAGTATGTTGAAACTTATGCAGAGTAACAAAGGTATAAAATATCAATATGAATAGTCATTATAGAACCAACAAGTTTGAGAACTGTAGAATAACTGAATTCTGAAGAGGCCTCTGGATATCATGTAGCCTAATCCCCACTCAAAACAGGGACAACTAGATAAAATTTCTCAGGTCCTTGTCCAGTTGAGGTCCACCTGTTTTCAAGGATGAGGAATCACAACACCCCTTTCCCCATTTCAGCATTTTGTCATGCAAATTGAATTTTATTTTAATTTTCTTCAATCAGACTTTCCTGTGCTGCAACTTATACCAACTGCAGCTCCACCACCTCTTTCCAGATACAGATCAACAGAATCATTTCAACTTACAAAAGTGCCTGCTGTTCATTTACAGGTAGAGGGAGGCATAATACTAATGCCAATAAAATACACCAGGAAAATAAAATTTTCCAAGAAGGTTAATGTAGAAGAGGCCATGCCCTTGCCTATACCTCTAGGTTTCCCTATTTAGTTGGAACATATTAAGGGACTGGTTCCAAGAATGATTCCACCTGCTCCTATCCCCATCCCTGTTTGAAACACAAGAATTTCCAGCAAGTTTTACCTCAATCTTAATTAAGACTAGCAACTGTTCGTCAGCTAGAAAAAAAGCTGCATCCTTTTACCCATGTATCACAAGTGGAGTAGCATGAAGAAATGCTGTTGACCATCTCTCCCTGGATAGATCAAATTTACCTTTTTAACCAGTGATACAAAACCAGTACCCATGTGGGTGAGCGAATATAGACTTAAGACTTTAAGCCCAAAGTTGCAAATATGTGGGCCATGGTCAGCTTGTCTCTGCAATACTCTAGTGTGGCTTTGCAAAAGCCAGACACCAGATTTGCCAAGCTCTTTTCTGATTTCTACTAGGTACAACCTAAATATAAAGATGAAGGTACAAGAGTTTCTGCAGCTAACAGTGCATCTGACTAACTTCACACAGGCCATTGTAAGTAATGCCTTCAGAAAACTTACCAAAGTTTGGGGTTCTGACTCCTCTTTCTTCTCGTCCTCCAATAACACTGAAGTTTAATGTGTAATTGGGTTTAGCTGCTGTGCTGGATTTAGTCTGGGACTGCCATGAAGTACTTTGTGATTTTGTGGATTTCTGCCACTGATTTCCCAACTTCTGAGATGGAGCAGTCTTCTGACCAAAGCTGCTACTTGGGAGTCCACCGCTGGAGGAACCTAACAATAAATACTAAATTACTTGTTCATCTCTGTATCTGTCACCTGTTTAATACAAGTAAGACAGTTTGGTCTTGACAGCTAACCATACAGTTTACAGTGACACCACTATACAAGAGAAAGTGTAACAGAAAAGTGTGTGTAAAATGAAGTTAAGAGTCTCATTAACAAATAACTTGGATGGCAGAAGCTAGAGTAATTACTGAAAGTCTTCCAGCCTCTTACAACTGAAGTTCTCAACTGTCCGTTTTAGCAGAAGCATTTGCTCTTGTCTGACCGGTCAGGCATGTGTAAGGCCAGAAAGTAATTCAGCAGTGACAGTAGTTCTGCCTTCCAATTTGTTACACTTCAATGTCTGTTAATATGCAGAGGACACTGAAAAACTAATTATATGATAAAAAAAAGTAATATATTGCCAATATTTTCAAGTTAACGCTTTCAAAAAGTCTCTGGTGATTTCTTGCACTACTGCTTTAGAAAGATGAGAAGATTATTCCACAGCAGCATTGGCAGGGAATGTTGCACAGGAGTGAAAAAAGCACTGAAGCTTGCAGGAGATACTGTTGTAATTACCCTGGTGTGATCTATAGGCCTCTATCAACACAACATTGACTCAATTTTTAGTATCCTATTCCCTTCATTAAACCAGCATAAGTAAAACTGCTTAGCAGCTTCATCTGCTACTCACTTTGGGAAGAACACACAGGGCCTTTTCTTCACTCTACAATACTCACTGTAAGTTGAGCAGAACAAAGCTCCAACCTTTTAAATTCTTTATTCAGCTTTTTTTGTCTCACTGATGAGACTAAACATGAGATTTTTTTAAATCTAAACCAAGCTACCATTAAATTGCTCTTGATTGACTGCCTTTGGAAAGATGACTAGAAACTCAGTTCCCTTGACAAGTTGCATATACCCATCACAGGGAAAAAGTAGCATGATGACTGAATTTAGATCTATCTAGAATTTTTGGAAGAGAATCATTTTATACCACATTTACATATCCTAAAACAGATTAAGACCTCTTCATGTTGGAAAAATTCCTTAAAAATGACAGAACACTGATTCAAGACTAGTGGTCAGGTTACACACCTTAAGCCAGCCATGAAGCATAACATGAATGAAATACTGACACTTCAAAACCAGAAAACTTTATCACTTAGTCTTGAATGACAAATTTATGATCTTATCGCATTATTTCTTGGAGGAAAGTGAATTAGTATTTGCATGTCCACATGTTATTAATCAGCTGCTGCTGATTAGAGCCTAACTTTCAGCTCAAACATATCCCTAGCCAGTTTAAACTTACTTGTTCTTGCTTCTATTTTCCCCTCCTTTTATTCACCATAAAGCATCAGAAAAAACACCCAAGCTTGTCTGAGTACACACAGCAATGTAATCTCTGTTTCCTCTTTCAAAACTGGGTCCCCACACCTCAGTTCTCCTGAATGCTCTTTTTTGTAGCTGCTGCTCATAGTTGTAACAGCTTACACAAGAGGATGTCTCCCCAGGGCCATGTACAAGATACCATACTATACCTCTAAATACCACACCTGATAAAATGTTGTATAAACACCTGATAAAACCTAGGATTGCACTATTTTTTCATGAAAGTACCCAACTGCATAATCAACTCAGTCTTCAGTCACTTCTAACTTGTGAAATTCAGAGAAAAAAATCCCTGTCAGAGTATATGACCTTACACACTGAAAAAAAAACCATTCTATGCTTTCAAAGCACTCTATATTCATTATTCCAGTCTCCAAGGCCAACCAACTCTTCCTGTAGGACAAGCCAACACCTCACTGTCAGCAGCACCTTTTTGCCACCACACTCCTTTCTCGTACAAGATCATTCCTATAAATGAAGAGTGTGAGAACACAAACTATCACAGAACACTGTTGGTATCCTACCACTAGCCTAATTACTAACTACATTTAGCTATTGTTTCTTTTCCGTTTGTATAGCATTCCCAATTAAGCAGCCTTCAGTCTCATAACTCTTGTTCCAGAATAATGACTTGCATGTGAAGGCCAGAAAATCCTATGAAAAATACAACACCGAGTCTAAACTCCAGTTCTTATAACTCCCTGAAAATTCAGTTCAAGCCTGAGAACGTTAACTAGCACAGTGACATCTGGCTACTTTTTAATGCAGTCATTTTTCCTATTGAAAATTAACTGAAAAACTAATTAATTCAAATCCTTCTAAAATCAGTACAATTTCATCCATTGGTTCAATATGGGCTATACCTGCATCTCCAAGTCGAAGATAAATTGATTTTTTTACCATCACACTATTTATACATTTAACAAGTCCATATTAACCTGAATTATTAAACTAGAAAAATTTTCCAAGTTGTTTACCGCAGAGCTGCTTCAACACTAGAATTTTTCAAGTAATTATGCACAGGCAACAAAGAAGCCAAATATTATATGTTACCTTATGTTTATATAAGATAATTCCACCAAGAGGGTACGCAATTCAATACATAATGCTAACTGCCAAGGCAACAGGATAAAACCTGTCAGCTCCAAGCTAAGGGAAATGCACATTTCTGCAATTAAGCAACTCAGCAGCTATAGGCTGTTCCAAATTGTTCCTTGGACTCTTGGCAGCTAGTCACATTTAACAGCTACAGATCAGCCATTTGCTATGGCAGTATGGTCCTGAAATGCAAGGACCACAGCTTATTTTATTGCCCTTAGTTTTTCTGCTGTTTAAGAATGCTGCAGGGCTAATTTCTGAGTTTGGGATGAATATAACATCCTGGGATAAGTGCTACTCTGCGATGTGTCTCATCTTCCATAACTTCTTATGCACACCACTGCAAACTGATAAATGTTCATAATGCTTATGGTATTGGTGTACAAGTATGGGCTTGATTTGTGCTCGTCTTACAAATGTGACAGATTTGAGTAGCAGAGCTATGAAGGCCTATTGAATTCAAAGAAAAGTACCGAATTCAATGGAAAACAACTGTCACTTTGGATCTAACACAGAATTTCATTCAACTTTTATTTTATATTCTTCACACCACAGTATCAATCAACACTATATAAGAAACCTCATGCTCAGTTACTGAATCAGCAAGCCTGGTTTCTCTTACCTTCTCAAATAGATTCTGAAGTATTAATTACATACACTGTTTCTAAATCACAACTGTGGTTATCTTCTGACATATTATTCTGGATGTTCCAAACAATCTCTGTGAAGAATCAATCTTTTCTTGTTACTTATCTGCTCTCAGCAACTGCCTCAAACTGGTTGTTAACAATTAAAAGGGAACATAGGCTTTATAGGTAACATCCTTTGCATAGGCTACCAGTTCGATTTATCAGTACAAGAAGCAAATCAAATCATACAGGCATTAAGTATAGTCTCTTAAAAGTAAAGATCTTACCTGGAAGACCAGATCCAAGATTGGCAAGGTCAGCAAAAGGATCAAAGTTCTGAGATTTAGCCTGGCTGAAAGACAGACCCGAAGACACACTGGACTGACTCCCTGTCGTAAAAGCTTGACCTGTATAATAAGAAAGCATATCATGTACCTGGTGTATTTGGAAATTGAGAGAATGAACAAAAGTACTATTTCCACAACACCTTCTGTAAACCTCCCCAGCACTCTGTTCCGTGACATTTTAAACTATGACAAGAATGACCATTGCTATAGACAAACTATTTGGTTCCTCTGCCTTGAACTTTGAAATACAAAAGTGCCTTACTAAAGTGGCATGTAAGCATAAAAGCATGGAATTCTTTAAGCAACAAAGCAAAAAGGCATGAAGACATGTTCAGCAGTTTCAGGTGATAAAACTGTCCAAGTCTGGAGTATTCCATATTTCCTCTTACAGAATAAATTTTGTATACCTTCAAAAAGAGGCTTCAACTGTGGTGATGCTACATTGCTGGTTGCTGAGGAATCTGCCCAAGAATCCCATCCACCTAAGAGATCTGGGTGGCTTGTAGAAGATGATATTTTAGGCGTCTCTGATGTCAGATACCCTACAGAAGAAAAATTAAATCTTTTGATTGTTCTTTTTTAAGAAAACCATCACAATAATGATATTTTGCCAATACCAATAGAACTGTGAATGATGTGGTCAGCTACAATGGCCATTACATGGCTTATTTAAATTTCTCCGTAACTCATGCAGTCTTAAACAGGACTCAGGACGGTTTTACCCCTGGAATTTGTAATTTCCATTGGAAATATCTGATGCACTTCATAGAGAAGATATTTTCATGCACAGGCAATGCTATGAATTTAAGAGCTTAGGTCTCCTGGGCAAAGGGCGTGCTGCTGTTCCTGACAACACAACAGGTAATCAGAAAGCAGCAGTGCTTTATGGCGTGGCGCTCCATATCACTCAGCAGTCTGGGTGCTACACAGGTGGTGCCAGATCACTTCAAAGTGCAAGTTTGCCTGCCCCAGGCCTCATGTGACAAAGGGAGCTCCTTATAAACTAAGCCCTTTTAGGTTCAACACATGAATGAATGCATGCAGTTAAAGAGCAGGAAACAGGAAGAGTGATCTCTTCCTGGAAAAGACTGAGAATCACTAGTTCCATAGATAAAAGCTGTTTTTCTATGTGCAAAGCAAAACCACCATGCCACAGTGAAACAGTTACATTCAAAAAGATGCAAGGTGCTTCAACTAACTTCTCAAAAGAAAGTGTCACATCCACCATAAGGTTTTAACTGCCACCCCTGACACTTGCAAATGATTCTCCCCTTTCTCACTCACACACATTATGAGGTGAGCCACTCTCAGAATGACAGGTCCTAGGTATGGAACACCCAAAGCTGCATGCTAGTTCTGAGCATTCCCTTTGAGCACAGCTTGTAGAGACTCACAGTGAAGCAGGACAGCTTTTGAATGGAACCACCCCTTCAATTCTATGACAACAGTCAGTGCTACAGGAAAAGGTGATATTTCAGCAAAACCTGTATGTTTAGTGGTGCTCTAAGACATTCCAAAGACCTAGAGTTTGGAAAGCTAACCCAGCCATTCTTATAACAGTGGCATTTTGATGCTTTGGATGTTTTGACTTCTACATCACAGCTTTCCAATTCTCTCAGCTCCTCAACTTTACATCTGAATATTAATATCAAGGAAGTTATTTTGTCTCATTTGAGGAAATAATTTGAAGCAAATTCAATATCTTCACCACCTCAATCCACTGATTCTATTTATACTTAGGTCTTACAGTTGTAAAGAGAGCACTTAAAATACTCTGCAACAAATGTCTGCCAGGAGCCTGTATTAGAGCAGGGTCATCTCTGCTGCATGTGAAGGAAAACATCAGAATAAATTGCAAAAAGTAGCCACCAAAGTCTTCTGAAAGTACAGTACAATTTTCAGCCCTTTCACCAGAATTAAGCCCTGCCTCTGAAACCACGGGTGAAACAAGATGTATCTGCCTCAGTACTCAGGACCCCTGCTATCTACTATACGGCAGTGTCACTGGCTATAAACGTCAAAGTATCCAAAAGCGTCTATACATCAGTTTAAAAGTTCGCTGTACTGCATGCCACTCCCAAATGTTAAGTAGGCCTTGAATTTATATTAGTGTTGATTTTTAAGCTAGAAATAATTTTGGCTTATGATCACTACTATTACAAGTTTTACAGGGGCATAAGGAAATTTACAAACACTTAGGGAATTAACTATGATAAAATCAAGTCGAGAGAAATAAGAATAAAATAGCATTTGAAAGATTGAGAACCCACTATGGGAATCAGGTCTTTTATAACTCCTGGTTTCAGAGCAGTCAAGTTCATCACATCCCCCACCCTGAAAAAAGCAAGTAGTAGCCTACTGCTATGTACAGCAGTAAATTCATTATGAATAGTACAAGCTCACATACATCCGCTACACTTTATCAGAAAAATCTGAAACAATGGAGTACAATGTGCAATATACTGAACAGATAAGAAGTCCCTCCTGTAGCTCTTTATTCTTATGCTATATTCTTTCTGGCTGTGCAACTTGGACATAACAACAGATTTTAACATCAAGAAACAGTGTTAGCAACATGATACTCTGACTTCTACTTATTATGAAGATTTATGACACGAGCATATTGAATTAAACCCTTATTTATGTAACCTGGAACACTTGAGTTCATACACACACACATTAAAGTAGAGGAGCAGAAAATCTAAAGAAAGGGTAAAACATGAAGCATAGCTAAATATTCTGAAAGCTGAAGCAACTGAGATCATGGGCAAACAGATCCATACCTGCTTGGAAATTCTTCTTTAATGTGCACATTTATAATCCTCAGCCATACAGCAGTAAACCACTGGAGGTCAGAGCATAGTTCTTTACTAACACTGCTCAAGCCAGCTAAGACGTAAGCATAAGTTGGTGGTAATCAGATCACACTTTCCAGCTTCCCAAAATAAGACACCTGTGTTTTAGTATATCCTACACACAACTTCACATTAGGTTTTCTTTATTTAACTTGTCATGTCTACAGGAAATCCTTTAATCAGAGGACAACAGGATTTTCTGTGAAGCAAGAGGCTGGTTTAGTATGATGCAAGGTGTTGTGGTTTAACCCCAGCTAAGCACCACACAGCCGCTTGCTTACCACCATCCCACAGCGGAATAGGCAGGAGAATCGAAAAAAAAAAAAGATAAAACTCATGGGTTGACATAAAGACACTTTATTAGGAGAGCAAAGAGGATTATGATGATGATAATTTTATTAAATAATTATTTGTTATAAAATTATTATCACGATATTTCATTAAATAATTATTCATTATAA
>NW_010547249.1:0-7808 GCF_000687285.1 Phaethon lepturus
AGAGGACTGTTTCTCCATCAATTAAAGAGGATAAAACAAGCAACTGATGAAGACGGGTATTATGCCTGGTTCTCCTTGCAAAGGGGGACTCTGGGCGTGCTGCTCCACAACCCTGCAGACCAAGCACCACCACACCTGGTCATGGCTCTGAGGGCCACCACCATTGTTGCAGTGAGAAACATTTGCCCTTTCTGTGTTTTGAGAAGCACGGGTGAAAGCAGCTTCAGAAAGTACTTGTTACAATGATTTAAGAAAACACAGAAGGATAAAGGGAGTTGCATGGGAGGTGTCTGGAAACAGGCAAGCGGAGCTGACCTTCCCGTCCAGTCCTCCCGCGTGCCATGAACTCACTACCCAAACAGGCCTTGCTGCGCAAGGAGACAGCATCTCCTTCACTCGGTGGGGACTCAGGAGTTTCATCCTCACTCATCTCCTGGGGCTTTGAGGGCAAGTGTCCTCCCTGCACTCTGGACAACCACCCTTGCCCACCTACTGAGCTATAGAGAAGTCCCTTGTGCCAGCAGCATCCTGGGTAGTGGTTTTGCGGAGCTTGCTAGCAGCCTCCAGCATTGCAGGAGGCCACATAGCCTCCAGAACTCCTCAGCCGTAGGCTCAAGGGTAAACAGAAAAAAAGAAGTCCAAATACTTCTGCTGGACAATGTGGAATTCCCCCCTGCTCTCTACCTGACCGGGGACACCAGAGTGTGTATTCATTTTCTCGTACCACAGATAGGGAGCATGGCAGAGGGCTTGCTGAGGCAGACAATACATATCAACTATAGCGTGGAAGCTTTGAAGATCTTGCACCAGAATGATGCTCAAGTAGGTGGCCCTTTCCTCTTGTTGATAACCTGGTTGGTCAAACCTGGGAAAGGGAGAGTAGGAAGGGAGGAGCAGACTTCACAGCAGGCTGGAGGACTCGGTTCCTGAGGGAAAACAGCAGCGCAGCACCCGCGAGGCAGAGCACAAGCGTCAGCCCCAGCCTGCTAAAACCATTGGGAAGATACCCTGGGGCAAGGTTTTCTGCTAAGGCTGAAAGACAACTTACTGCTTCGTGGATGGCTATCAGCTCGTGCCTCCTGAAGCTGGAGCCGTTCCTCCTCACCTCCTCGTACACAAGATCATACACATCCATCACGCTGTCTTCCACCTGCGATGACAGCAGAGATCTGTACGTGGAAAACACTGACTGTGGTTGTCTCTGGAGGAAAATACGCTCCTCGCACATCCCCCAGAAGGTCCCCCAGGTCTAGCGAGACAAGTAGTGCTGCTATGAAAGGACCACCGTGCAGCATCAGGAGCTGGTGTACAACCCACCACACACCAAGGGGCACCTACAGCATGGCGAGTCCCATGGGAAAGGCTGCGATGTTGGACATGTACCACCTTCTGCTACGCGTGGACCCTTCAGCATCACCCCAGGGTCTACTGGATAATGGCTGGACCTTTTGGCTAGTTTTGTACGAGGGTCAGAGGAGAACTCTGGTGCCTGTGACCAGCGTGCCTCCAAGTCCCTCTGCCAGGCAGGGATGACACTGATGGGTGACTGTGAGGACAGGCACACATGACCGTGAGATGTTAAAATAAAAAGATGAGAGGACCTAGATGGCTGGTGTTATCCCAGCGATGGAGGAGTTCCTCCAAGTGGAGCCAAAAAAATAACAGAGTGATTCAGTGGTGAATCAGACGCTAAATATTTACCAAATGTGTGAGAACTCGCAGCTTGACAGATCCCAGCCAACTCCCGCTCGGGTTTCAAAGGGGAAAAATATGACAACAGCCTTCAGTGCCCGGAGTCAAACCTTCTGTCTGTCTTTTCGTTTCCCTTCGCTTCCTCACCAGTGTTGATCTGAGTGGGCCGGCAGGCAGCGCTTGGCTTTCAGGGGGGAAAACCGATGGGCGAGACAGACGGAGCGGGTGGCCGTGCGGGGAGGGATGTGCGCTCTGGGAACAGAGCCGTCTCTCAGCAAGGCTCTTCAGCTCAATCTTAAGGGGCTGCACTTGGAGATCACTTTAAGGGGAAAAAAAAGGCCAATGCTGCCTGCTCAGGGGTGAAACCAGGGCCATTCGAGGTGAAGACAGCCATTACTGCAACCCTGCTCTACCCTGCCCAGCCGTCCAAAATGCAAGCAACTAGCGGAGGCTGGTAACCAGGGAAGGGAGATAGGGAGGTCAAGAAGATTACCTGTATCCAGCTCAGCTCCATGCCGCTAGGAACAGAGTTTAAAGGCACACATAGGAAGCTTTCCCATGGCTACCAACATGGCATAGAAGTGGAGGGGCTTGGGGGTTTCTCTGTGTTCATCTGCAGCAAAGCTGCCGTCACCCCGGGACGCTCCGTCACCCACCTCGGAGCAATCAGCAGGTGTGGCAGAAGCAACCCAGCTTTACCGGGAGAGGTCCGACAACGGATGGGGCACGGATATTCTGAGCCAAGGAAAAAATCCTCTGTAACAGGGTGCGCGATGCCGAGCTGCCCCACACAGGTGAGGAGGGAGGACGCTCATTTTGTCACTCCCGTGGACCAGAGTGCATCGAGCAGGATGGGCGCAGCGGTAAGACACGATCTCTAGCGGACTTGTGCACCAGCCTTCCCCTGAGCAAACCTTAGACCCCAATAAGAAGGAAAACATCCAAGCTTTTCTAACTTCTCGTGGGCCATGAGATAGCTTTCTAGCAGCAGCAATTAAATAAATGGATTCAATAAAAAGAGCGTCCATTTCCACTGAAGAATTGGCTTGAGACTAATGAAAAAAGAATAATCTTTTGACCTTGTGGCCTCGCATTGCTGAGGAAAGGAGGAAGAACAGAGCAGCCCCCTTCTTAACCCAAGAGATTATTAACTTTTGAATATCCCAACTCCAGTCTAAGATGCAGAAATAAAAACTATTTTGTGTTGTGACAACTTACATATAGATCTTGGTAAGGTAATGGTGCTGCATATGCAATTTTTGCCCTTTCGTACTTATTATTAGGCTCAGGATGCTGAGCTTCCCTCCAAAAGGCCTAAACTTGGATGACTTAAAAAAAAAAAAATTAAAAAGGGTTCAAGCAAGTTGCCAGGCTCAAGCAAGCATTCGAGGGTTGAAAGCAATCTACAAGTTTAACTATTTCTAAAGGTCTACTGAACTCTGTGCCGAGAAATGTTGGGACAGGTAGTTTTAAGCTCTCTATCTTAGCTGGGCACGTTCCCCAAAACCTCACAGAAACTGGCAAAAATGCTCCGTTGACTGCAGTGAGTTTTGGCCTGGATCTGGCTGCTTACTTTACAACTGTATTCAACTTAAACCAAGGTAAGATGAGACTTTGTCCAGTGGTGTTTCATCTGCAAAGACCACCACAGGCTCCCTAGCAGCGAAGCAGGCTCTGACCACGCCACCAGAAGCCATTCGCTATGCAGGAAAAAACCCTGAGCAACCTGCTCTAGTTGAAGATGTCCCTGGTCATTGCCGGGGGCTTTGACTAGAGGATCTTACAAGGTCCCTTCCAACCCAAAGATTCTACAATTCTGTGAAAGTCAATGCTCGTTAGTGTTTTGTGCTGATAGTGAACCTCAGAGCCCAACTGAGGCTGATCTCCTCCTCAGTAGCTTCTGCAGTGGTCCTGCTGCACTAAGCCACCTGGGAGGAGGGCAGGCGAGCTGCCCAGATGTTGACAGCTGCTGGCCGCTGCCTGTGGCAGCTGCCAGACTGGAGGGGTCCAGACTGGAGGGGTCCTGCCAGCTGCCTGAAACCACGAGAGGATTGGTGTGACCAGGAGAGGTCCTGCCTGATGCAGTGGTGCACGTTTGCACCTTCCTCCTTATTTTAGGTACCGTGCAATGACATTAAACCTTGAGACTAAGGCTGTTTGAAGGGCAAGAGTGGGTAGGAAAGAACTGGAGGAACAAGATGCCCATAACAAAGCTATGGCAGAAAATCGTTCCAACGGTTGGAAACAATAAGGGAAGAAACCATAAGCAGTCACCGTTTCACAGACAGCTCGACTCCAGCGACGGTGATGATGATGATGATGAGGGTGATCTCCAGGTACGTAATGACTACTAAAGACTTCAATTGCACCCCATTTCTGAGTTTGCTTGTGAGCTGGCTTCTCAGTTATTTACGGATTTATTTTTTTTTTTTATTTTGTCAAGCAGCCTCCAAGAACTGAAAGCACAAGAGATTAAATGGAAAATGTTTTATAGCAGTAATTTCCATTTAGAATGTGTGCCTGGGCAAGCCTAAGAGTACAATTTGCTGATTAGCCGTTCTCAGCATTTCTATCTAGCAATTATATCTAGCATTTATATCCAGCTATTTTCTGAATACGTTATTCAGATCCTAGTAAGGGAATATCAAACTACAAAACCATTTTTTAAAGAGTGAATTGACTGTAGTTCCTCCACAGCATCTTTCTGATATTCACTAGGATCATTTGATTTTGGAGGGGAAAATTGCTGTCTTCATTCAACGCAGAGGTCTGTTTTCAAAGATTACTGCAGAGAGCTTTTTCATTTAAATATTTCAGAGGTAGGTATGAAGTACTAAATCTCAACACTGGCTGTTTCCTTCTGTGCAGGAGTCGGTGCCATAGAGCATACCAGAGCTCTGGTTTAATAAGCAGAAAGAGACGAGAGCAAAAGATTGCACTAAGGACCCATCGTCTTAGCAACTTTTCAGTCTGGGATGGGGTTCTGTTTGTACCCAGAGCTGTAGCTGAGCTCTGAAGCACCGGTCATGCATGGCAGCATCTATGCAGCCCAAAATGTCATGCTAACTCGTGCATGCCTAATGATGTAAAAGAAAAAACCTGAAAGCATGAGACAGTCACCAGGCAGTTTCACGACCTATCCTTATTTGCGACATTATTTTACCTGGCAGATGAAAGTTCATCCACGTATTTTCCTTTGATCTGAGACATAACATGATGAAGAGCTAGACTGCAGCACTGCTTTGTACTCAGTTGCCAACCTCAACAGATTCCCTTTGCGCACTCCACTGATGGGCAAATTTGAGTCCATTGCCTCAAAATAATTTTCTTTTTCTGTTTCTTACACCAGGTGTTGGAGAAAAGAAAAAAATATTAAAAATAATCAGGGTGCTGTCTCTCACGGTTACGCAACAGGATGCCTTTTGAGTTTCAGTGGTTATGCTGATACTGTTAATAACATGCTTTAATAAAACCACAGCTGTGCCCCATCCCTTAACTCAGACAGTAGTTAGCACGTAATGGAAGAGAAAGTCTGTCTGGGCTTCTTTTCGAAAGGTCTTACACTCCCCCCACACATAAGCATCATTATGGTCAAGTGCATTTTCCTGTTCCTAGTGACACGCTGTGACCCACTGCTGGAAGACTATTTCTGGATGAAGCTCTCCCTTGGAAGGAGACTGTGCCGGCGATGCTCATCCATAAAAAACACCAAGAGCTGAAGATGAAGCGTCAGCTGGGCTTTGGCTTAAGAAAAATCTCCAGGATAAGTGATATGGAGGTCACACCTTACAGCAGTTCTTTTCCTGGAAGAAGCTGGGTGAAATGTTCCAGCTATAAATTAGTCAAATAATTGCTGCCTCCCATTTCTGTCTGCATTCCTTAATGAAACATTCATTTAGGGATGATATCGATGGGTTGCTGGATACAACAAATGGAAAATCACCACTGAGATTGATGCGGCTGACTCCAGCTGACTCAATAGAGTAGCATTTTTCACTTGAAATAAAAGAAAGAAGGACTTTTGAGATTGTTTATCAACCTCTAAATCCTTTATCCCCTGAGAAGCAAAATTTATGACTGCAGGAAGGCATTTACTCTAAGCCATTAGTGTTCTTGCCCTTGGCTATTAGAAACTAAAGCAAATTTCAGTCTTAACTCCTTCAAGAGGAAAACTGACATTTTTGACTTAGGTTATCTATCAAGGTTGATTTTACCTGTAACTGGATTTGGAACAGAAAGATCAGACAAAGAGGTCAGCCTTAAGTTCCTGATCCCTTTGCAAGCCAGATGTGTCAGTGCTGCCAGTGAATACCTGTGCCTAGGCAACCTGAGCTAGTCCCTTAGGTGTACGTTGGAAAACTAACGCAGGCTTGTACCAAGAACAAGGGTCTGAGACTTACTCGGTGAACCGTCTTTGCGACAGTCGTCGGCCGAAAGTCCCTCTGCAAAGCTGGAGCTCAAGGAGAATATAGTGAAAGGAGATGTCGGGACTGGCTGAAAGACAAGCCCACCTTTCTCCTTAACTGGAACACTTTTGACATGGCAGCGGAGGAAGGGACGCATGGCAAGCAGAAGGAGGACCCTCCTCTCCTGTGGCCCTTCGTGCCTTCAGGGTACCAAAGTGAGCGCCTGCGCTGCAGCCTCAGAAGAAACTGCAGCCTCAGCACTTCGTGCTCTTTCAGCAGCACCACGAAGGATGTGCTCGCTAGCGTCGCCCAGAAACAGCCCTTCGGCGGTGGCCGCCGCAGACCCCCTCGCTTAGCTAGAGACTGCAAGTTAGTCAGTTCAGATGTCAAACTGGAATAAAGTGGTTAGCTCACTCAAAATCCTTCCTTGCTCCAGTAAGAAAAACACTTCTGCATTTTGCTACCTCTGTCTGCCCTTTCCTCCCCGGCGTGCAGAACGCGCGCGTTCACAGCGCGCCGGAAAGGGGCAGGGGCAGCTGCAGCTGCTTGGGTTTGGGTAAAGCAATGACGCAACCGCAATGAAAGAGAGGAGGGAAGACTGTTCTAGGTGATTTAGCCTGGCCGTCACTGCCCTGGCTAACACGGCTGTTACAGCTTGCCGCAGCTTTGTACTTCCTTCACGGCAGGTCAGCTTTCCCCCCTCTCCAGCCTTCCTCCAGCCCATTGATCCCAGCTGCAGAAATTCGGCGAGCCAGAGCGGTCTTTGAGGCCCCCCGTGGAAAATGGCGCAAGGTAAGAAGGTGCTGCTCCCCCCTCGGACTGCCGGTGGTCACCGCAGTCCACTGATGAGAGAAGATCCGGATGAGGCTTTCAGCTAAATGGTTTTCACCTCTTCTTTCCAGTATCTGTATATAGGTATAGATTTTTATGTATCTATAACATACATATATGCACACTTCTCCCCGCTTTCTGGTATCGCAAGAGGACCAGGCAAACCCTGACCGTCTTTTGGCCCAACACCGAGGGAATGCACAGAAGGAGAGAGAGCAAAAACTGTCGTGGAACAAAAGGAGTCAGGAAAAGCAAAGCCTTACAAAGCTGTTTCTCTCTGATCCCAGCGCTTCCATCAGGTCCTTGCACAAAACATTTAAAACAGGAGAAAGTGCTGTTATACCGCTCACCTCCTCATTTCCCATCTCCATGTCCCAAAACAACAGCAGAAGTCTAGCTGTATGGGCACTATACGTCCCACTCAGCCAGAGGGCAGGAGGACATCAGAACCTCATGTTCAACCAAGCCATAAACCCCGGAGGGCACCTCTGCGCTGCTCAGATGCGGCCAGGAGCATCGCTTCGTGTCTGTGCCAGAGCACCAGATGCTTTATAGCGAAGCACAGAAAACCCAGGCAGGCAGTTAATCAACGCCAACAAGTTTTCTCCCTAAATACTCCAGATTTGGGGCCGCACCCCTTGTCCTCTTGAGTTTTTGGGTAGTTGGTTGGGGTTTTTTTTGTTTGCTTGGGATTTTTTTAACAAACTTTAAGTATTTCAGTCCATTTTATAACAGAACGGCAAAACCACCCAGCTGCCAAGCGTCCACCCTGACCATTTCTGCTCCCATCATTCAAGATACACAACCCAGCATTTATGAAACTCCCAACATCATGGTCAAATTATCTCAGGCTTGTCAATGTGACGCCCGTCTACAAGA
>NW_010547250.1:0-8616 GCF_000687285.1 Phaethon lepturus
CAGCCCAAGCGCGCGTCGGGGGGTCAGCCGGGGCCGGCCACCTCCGCAGCGGGAAGCCTCGCCTCACTCTTCTTCCCGACGGCTTTGCTCTCCCCACATGTGGGTCACGGGACTGCGCATGCCCCAGCGGCTGGGCTCCTGCTGGCTCTGGTACCTTTTGTGATGCTTTCAGTTATAAACTCTTCCTGGCAGAGGCTCCATCCGTGCAAAATCCTGTATTTTACCAGCTTTTGTAGTATGGGTTTGAGGTAACAGCACTGTCCTGTTTTAGCGCGCCAGTAACGTAAATTGGCTTTCCTAGCTTGAATTCTCCCCCATTTGCTCTCTCCCAGAGGGTAATTTGACAAAGCTGGCGAGCAAATTCCACCTGCGCGTTTCGGGACGCTGCCGGCATCACTGAAAGCCGTTGTAAAAAGGTCGGGCTTGTTTTTATTTCACAAGTGTATTTATTTCAGAGGTCTCAAGTTCAAACCGGCCCGGTAAATTGTCCTAAATGAGCACCAAGTGCCTTCGTGGGTAGGAGCGCCGGGAAGGGAGCTGGGAAGCCTTCCGATTCGGGCTTGGACCGCGGGGAGTGGAGCTGACCTGGCAAGGGGTTGCTCGCAGGCTGATTTTAACAGATGTGACCATCGGCTGGATGTGGGGGAGTCGGGGGGCAGATCCCAGGCGTGGTGGTCCGTCAGGCACCGCTCCAGGATCCGGGTGGTGGGACCGCCGGGCTGGGCGACCGGGAGCTGCTCCGGCTCCACTCCCCTGCTAAGCACAGGACCCGGATAAGCTTTAATGGCTGATACGGCATAGGAAAAAAACCAGGAAAAAAAGGGAGTTTCCCTCCTTAATGCCTAATCTGCTCTTGGCTTAAGAAAACAGAAAAACAAGCGACCTAGGATGACCGAAGACCTAAGCACAGCTTGCTCAGCGCAGGGCTGGGCACACCGACAGCCGACTTGTGGAATTCGGCGTTGTAGGAAGTAAGGAGCGTGCGTAAGGCGGACGGGTTGGTTTGAAAGGTTAATCCTGTTATAATGAGAGGCCGTGTCGTAACAGCAAAATCGTAGAGTCACAAATCAGCGGGCGAGGTGCCACCAAGCCCTTACAGTGTGTCAAGTCCTGCAGGAACGGGGCAGGAGTACCGTGCATAACGAAAATAATCCAGCCTCACGCTTAAAGGAGTGGAGCAATAACCTGAGCGAGCCAGGGAAGGCTCCTCTCCCGGTCCAGCTGACAAGGTGTTTGGCCTTGAGGAACTTCAGGCGAGAAGAGTATCGTGTCCAACCAAGGACACAAAATCCAAACAAATTAAAATGCATCTGGACTAATGTGCGGTGATGTGCATACACGTTAAAAGTGCTTCCTGACCTTTACAGGGATTGTTTTATACCCTGGAGCACGACATTTTATTACTCTTGCCTTCTACATAATTTATCATAGAAAAATATTATTTTGGCTATAAAACTATTCGCCTTCATGTTAAGCCCAGCAATAGTATTTAACTTTCTGATCCTTTTTGAAACTAATTTCCCCAGGCAAATTACACACTGTGCCAAGAGATTCCTTCAGCTTTAAATTTGCCTGCCATTAATGTCACAGAATGGGACATCACAGCTGAGAGGGTGATCTTTTTTTTTTTAATAACCTTGAAAGCAGCAGAGTAGAGCACCTCACCGGAGCTGCTCTCACACAAGTTTTCCAGTGGGAATTATCCCAGTTTTTCCTCTGCCGGTTATCACCACCACGACAGTCCACTTTGCTGCCCCGCTCTGATCCCCTCAACCTGAGCGAGAAGCCGTAATGACAACAATTATTTCTGGTTTTGCCTGAGCCCGTTGTTGAGGCGCCGTGCAAACGCGTTGGCGAAAGGCGATTTCCGCTGAAAAAGGTTTTACAGCTGAAGCCCTCGTGCTGCGTTTGGGAGAAACGCTGGAGTGAATCGACAGAAGGGGTTTGGGTTTGGCTCTACCAGACTCTACGCTCAGCACCCAGGAGGTGCCGGGGTGATTCAGGTAGCCGAGGCCAGTCGGTAGGAGGGAAGTGAGACGCATCCAAGTGGGGTGCACGAGAGCCAGACCTTACCCAAGGAGGTCCCCGAGAGAACCACAGGGCTAGAGGAACAGTGGAGCCTTTGAACTGGTCGTTGCCATAACAAGAAAAAATAAGAAATTTGGTTGGAATCAAACTGATGTGAAAAATTCAGCGAGGGGAAGGGTGGTGAAATGACATATTTTGGTCGCTTCGTCCTTTCTTACTCCTTTTATTTTCCTCCTTTCAGAGCTAAAAGCTCTTTTTAAAGCTCTGCTCATGCAGCATGGAAATTAAATGTTTTCTTTATCAATTAATAGATCAGAAGGTTTCAGTGCTTTCCAAATTCCAAAAGCTGGAACCTCAGGGGTTTTCTGAATATTCACTGAATACCTGAACATGCAAGAGTTATCCACCTGCAGAAAAGCGCAGCTTTCCACAAACCTCTTACTTGCTAGAAAGAGGGGGAAAGAAAGCCATCGTCATCCAAGCCTACCAGTCCCCCAGAAATGCTGAGAAGACGACCGACATTCAGCCTCATTTCTCCTGGAAAACGCGGTTCCTAACTCCAGACCAGAGGGAGGTGTCTCCTCTGCTTGCCCTCTGCCACTGTAACGCTCTCCTGACCTCCAGCCCGGCACCACAGCCTGCCTGGTTTGGCCCCAGGTCTCCTGAACCTCAGCTCCTGAGAAGGAGGGCCCTCAAGAGACCACCGTGCCCGTCCACCCACCCCAAAGATGGGCCTGGAGCTAGATCTTTCCTGGTAGCTGCGTGACCCACATGGCGATGGGGACCAGGCACCCACGGCATGGCTTGGCGGGGTGCTCTTCAAGCAACGTGGGGCTGGGCCATAACAAGTCCCACTTCGAACCAGGCAGCATGGAGCTCTGAACACCCCCCTCCTGTGCAAGGTGCTCTTTTTTTGCCTAAAAGAAGGAAAGGACCTTTGCGGTGGAGGAAGAGCGAGGCTGGAGGAACAAACAGGTGGTTAATGCATTCACCTTGCCAGCCCAGCTCAGTGGGCTCCCTGCCCTGATGAATATTGAAGAATTTTATACAAATTGGAACTGGTTCAGCACGACAGTTTTCCAGCGACCCAGACCAGAACGGCTTCCTGGTCGCCGCTGGGGGCCCTTCCCTCCATGGGAGGAGAGGAGTCTTGCTCGAAGGCTGGCGGGGGACCAGCACCCCAGTTCCTCTTCAGGGTGAACTGTGGGAAATGCAGGCTGGGGGGCTTCCTGAGAAAGGGTGGGGGGGACCCCCAGGCCAGTGGGATGGAGAGATGGCCACCTGCAAAGCTGCTGGGCCTTGAGTGAAGCGGAGGTCTCATGTGCCGCGGGCTAGAGGTGTTCGCATGTGTCCAGCTGCAGAACCGTAGTCACCAGGCACTTTCACCGCTGGAAGACTCAAAATTTAGGTGCCTCAGGGGAAAGGAGAGGGCTGAGCAGGGTCTGCAGGCTGGGTGGTGACTAGGTGGTCAAGACAGCAGTAGGGAAGGGAAGCCCTGTGGAAGAGTCGACCGTTTCCCTCCAAGGAGCTCAGCTTTGGGACAGCGGTTGGAGTGTGCGGAAGGACAGTGCTGTTGAGCATTCGCCGTCGGAGCTGGTCTCTGCCCCGAGAGGGCCTGTCAGATGCGTGACGGCACATGACAGTGCCTGAGCACGGACAGGGCAACCACCTCTGAGGCTTTACCGGTCTCCAAGAATTTGGACAAAGTTAACTCTTGGAGCCTAACGCGGAAGATGAGGGACCTGGCTGCCACCTAAAACCCAAACATTTCACCTGGCTTTTAACCCAGGTGACAGAGAGAGGCTGACACTATGGAAGACCTTGGGGTTGCTCCCTGGGTGACTCGGGGAGTTCAACAGAGCCTCTGGTAAGAAATAAAGTTTTTTAATGAGTGTGAGGAGTCGAGGCCAAAGCAAAAAGGTTATGGGTGGTGGACAAGCCAGGATTAACCCCTGACAAGGTAGGGAGAATTCTCCAGGAATTAAGGTCCTAGAGATAACCAAAGGTCTTGCACTAAAGCCGTGTTTGACACCAAGGGTTCCTCTAAAGAAGAGGACTGAGGCAGAGAGACAGGCGAGGCTTAATGGAGCAGGAGCAAACAGCAGAGCCGTACGTCCACCAGCCAGGACAATGGCAGAGCCGGGGAAAAATGCAATCGCTGTCCCCATGGCCTGGCTTTGCAAAGGCTCAGCAGAATTTTGCACGCGGGTGACTAACAGGATGATGGTAAGGCTACAGGCTCAGGCAGAGTTTTCATGGGAAGATCAGATTTTGCTGCAGCAAAAAATAAGGACTGCCAGCCAGAACGCAAGGAGGGCATTTCCAAATGTCATCTGAGATGCTTATGTGGAAGTCACGGCGTCGCTGTGAGCACTGCTACCCATGAAAAAAAGAAAGCTATACGCAGAGAGAGAAAAACAGCTGAACTACAAGATTTATACTAATGAATTTACTTCCACAGAAGAAATACGCAGTCTATCCAAGTAGGTTAATAAATGCTTGGGTCGCATTTGATCGAAAGGAGCAATGCTTAGTGTGGTAAAACGTTCTGAGCCCTTGATCTTGTCTCTGTGACGCCCTCCTGAAAAGGGCAGAGGACAGAAGTGGGTGAGGAGGAATATGAAGACATCTTTAAAGGGACAGGGAAGCGCCCAATCCCCCACCTTGGGTCAGAGGTTCAAAGATGCTAGCGTGTCACTGCTCTGAGGTGCACGGGGTGAAGAGAAGAAGGAATGGATGGAGGCACCAGCTCTGGTGGGAAGGGTGAGATCTTTCTCCGAGATACAGGTTCAGGCAAGAGGTGGAACCTTGGTGAACTTAGCAGATGGGAGCGTGAGCGGTGCTCGCTGACGGAGCTCATGGCTCAGCACGTTAACCCGGACTGCCGTTCTTTGGGGGTTCAGGGGTTCAGCTAACGCCAAGCTGTGACCTGCAGCACCTGGAGAGCTTGCAAATGCTCCCTCCTACTGTGTAATGCGGAAGACCAAGTCTTTGAGGGACAAGGCAGAGAGCAGGGAGGTGGAAAACACTGAAATCTTCCCATCTCGAATGGCCAGAGTGTGCCTATGGGCACCCTGCACTTCATGTGCTCGGGGAAGGGATCTTTCACCGTAATCTGCAGGGAAAAAAAAAAATCGTGCCTTTGTTTTGGCCCGTGTTGGCTGAAACCACCCATAAACCACTAATTGCAGCTGCTAAAAGGGAGCTGGCAGACATGAAACTTGCCCAGATTACCCAGATTACTATTTTATGGATAGAAATATGGTTTTCAAACTGACTGTCAGGCTGCGTGAGAGCTGGTGTCGCATGGACAAAACTGTAGTGTAGCAGAGCCCAAAGACAGACATTTTTTATAGCAGTTTGACTTTTAAAAAATCAATCAAATGGACCGTTGTCTCTCCCACAAAGTGGAAAGTATGATTTCTGGAGCAACAACCCAGGACGAGAGTGTAGAGACAGTTTTAGACAGATTTTTCTTAATAGTTTGTCAAGCATGGCAAAATTACAGACCAACTCCGGCAAAAGGGCTTCACATTTGGGACATAAGAAAAAAGGACCACTCGGAGTGACAGATTGGATCACACTGATGATGGACGACTACGTGTTTTTCCTGAACCGTTATTCTCACTTCTGTGAGACAAGCCTTACTTCTCACATGGATAGTCCCCTACATCAGAATTATGCTAGTAGAGAAGATGGTCTCCACAGATGATGGGCAGAGTTTTGAGCAGTTCACAGCGAGGTCCATGTCTGTGTCCAGTCCCCACTAGACTCCATTCGACAAGTAGGTAGGAAATGGCGTTAAAATAAGGAATACGTACAGAAAAAGAAAGCAGAATCAGGTCTGACCAGTGCTTGAGAGCATTAAATGACAGGATGGCACCGACAGAACATGGCTAGACACCTGCAGATACTTTGTTTTGCAGAAAATGAAGGAAGAAAATGAAAAGACCGCTCGGGATGTTAGTTAGGCTCCGTCGCCCAAGGAGCTAAGAGTTTGCAGAAGTGCGCAGACATACAGCTGAACACCAAACAGCGCCATGATTGCGGTGCCAGGGGTTACCACCACTTCCTGAACACAAGAAGAATTCACACATACGATGAAAATCAGAAGCCAGAAACAAGAGTTATTTCACATAAAGTTGCCTCGCAGTCCCATGAGTGCAGGGCGTGTGTAACCAGCCAGCCATGCTTGGAGGAAGGGTGAGCAGCACCTTCTGCGGCTGCCAGGAGGAGAGGAGGTAACAGTCGCTGGGCTTGTCTTTTTGCCTGGGACAGCTTCTATTTGGCAGCATCCAGGGATGGTAAGGCAACCAGATGCTGGGACATAACATTACCAGGCAAAACAGACTCTCTTATTCCTCATGCGAACTAGCTCTGATGCTGCCATGGTGACTCCAAGTCACAGTGCGGCGCTCTTCAGAAGTTACTCAAACGCTGTTAATTGTTTGGCTGGTCACAAGCTATATTTGAGGTCACAAGCTATAGAAATGATACTTCCATGTTTTGGCCGGGGAAGTAAGGTAGGATCTCGGGAACTTTAAGCGGCTTAGTTTTGGAGACAGGAAGTCTGGAAATGGGCTGCAGCAGGGCAGATTTTATTATGCAATTTCTCTTGGAGCTAGTCCCTGGATAAAGGAGTTACCCACCTGCTTCACCGTGCCTCCTCAGCACCGGCAACGAAGTCCTCAGGAGTCCATGCAAGGGCTTAACCATCGGCTGGGGGAGCGGGGAGCCGCGCACTGGGGTCCAGACTGGGAACCCTGGGTGCAAGCCTGCAAGCAGGGCTCATCTGCTTCCTATGCAGCCGCTTCCAAAGACTTCCTCACAGAATCCTCCTACTCCGTTTGAGCTCGTTCTGTGTTTGGCATTACCAGTGGGTGAGGCCATCTGACTCTTGCAATACCGATACCGAAGGGCTATGGTACCCTGAGCACTGCAGTACTTTTGGGTATTTAATCACAGCCCTGTTTCCAAGGGCAGTGGATAAGGGTCGAGGTTTCCCCCTCCCTCCTGCCATTAAACCAGTGCTGTTCTAATCCCATGGCAACTGGAACATCGTGGACGAGCTGCAGGGCGTAGGTTAGTGGGCACGGTGGTGTGTTGGATTGATGGTTGGACTCGATCTTAAAGGTCTTTTCCAACCTTAGTGATTCTGTGGCACAGCAGCAATAAGATCCTCCTCCTCCCCTACTGCGCGGGGTACAGGATTCCCTGATGTTCTGGCAGGAGCACCTTCCTGGAGCCAGGCAGTAGCTGTGGGACCGCTCAGCGTCTGTCCCCAGTGGTCGATCTCCATCCCGATTTCATGCCAGAGCTGCAGATTTATGGCGGCAGCAGAGAAGGGGGTTATGAGCAGAGCAAAATGCCGTGAGGGTCTTCTGGCATCAGCCGCTCCGGCAAATCCTCCTTTTCCAAGACCACAAGTGATGTAATGGGCAAGGCAAGCACAAGGAGTTATCCAAGCTGCAGTTCAAAATGCACTGACCACATTTGTTAAAAAGTTGAAGCAGCAGATAGCGAAGGGCACTGCTGTCCTCAGTTGTGCCTGACAGACAATCTGACCTGATTTCCACCCCCCGCCTCCAACAGCAAAACATTTTCCCCCAACTGAAACTGCGGCAAATGCCTTATGTTACAGTCAAACACTGCTGGACAAAAGCTGTTGCTCTCGTGTCTGGAGCTGCTGTGAGACACCGAACCCTGTCCCACGCTGAGCCATCCTAAAACAGATGGGGACTCGCTGCTTTTGAAGGAAATTAAGGAAGGCATAACCAGGGAGCACTTACTTGTGTAGCTAATGAGTATATAGTGATAGAAGCAGAGGCCTCTAAGAGACCTCCAGCGTGATTATAGCCAGACCTCAGCAAGGACAGGCACCATGTAAATAAATACGGAATTTGCAAGTAAATGTAATGAAATGCATGTAAATGTAATGAATTCGAGTTCTGCAGTCAGCGAAAGACAGACTTGCTCTTTGCAAAAGAAGGTGTCATGATAGATCTCCTTTGAAGCAATAAAATGTTGCTGATTAATCCATCGCGGCTTACGGACTTCGTCAACAAATCCTCAGGATTGTCTCACTGCCCTTCTCCAGCCTGCCCTCGGGTTGTGGCTGCTCTTCGGGGACATTCCGACATGTAGGCGACAAAAACAGCCCCGAGCAACCAGTTTGGGTACGAGGAGCTCTGCTGCCACGTTGGCACGGCACGTCGTCGGGGCTTATACGACCTGCTTCTCAGGTTGAGAACCAGTATGGAAATCCACAGAGGTACATGAGCTCCAGTCCCAGAAACCCGTTCCGGGCTGGGGAAGTCTGTGTAGACAGAGCGCAAGGTGTTTGTAAAGCAAGGCCCTGGTCAGCTCCGATCAGATCAGGCTGGAGACCGGCCCTGACGCGGGGCTGGAGGAGCGGGGGAAGCTGAGCCCCTGCGGGTGCAGGAAGCAGGAGGAGAAGCCCTCGGCCAGGCCACAGCAACCCCTCGCAGGGTGCCTGCGGGTGCAGGCGCAGGCAGGCGTGAGGAGGGTGCAGGGGCTGCTGCGCGGGTTCCGCTCGGGAGGCGGGAGGAGGCAGAGGAGAAGGGCCGG
>NW_010547251.1:0-438 GCF_000687285.1 Phaethon lepturus
TTCTGTGAAGAAAACCAGCTCTATCATGGCTTAAACCAGGACAGTCCTAAAAACAAATCACCCAGGCAAATCATTACTAATCATTGCAGTGTACAGCAGCCTGAAAAAGCCAACACCAATCTTTAACATGTACAGCAAAGATGAGAGCATGATGCAAATCAAATAAACTGATATAATGACCTGCAAGTATTATTTTCTCTAACTCTGTGTGTCCCACATTGAGCGCCAAAAAGGACTGTTGTGATTTATCCCCACACAGCTGCTCGCCACCTCCCCTCCCCAGGTGGGATGGGGAGAGAATCGGAAAAAATACCTCATGGGTTGAGATAAAAACTTTTTAATAGGACAGCAGAGGAAGGGGAAACAACAATGATGATAACAATAATAACAACAATAATGTTACTGATAAAGTGTTGGGATCACCCTGCAAGGGCTCGA
>NW_010547252.1:0-4649 GCF_000687285.1 Phaethon lepturus
TGCCTCGCCAGCGTGCGCCCGGGAGCGCGGGCCACCTCCTGGCACACGGGGATCTGTGCCACAGGGCCACCAGGTCTCCGCCCGGGTCTCCCGGTGCAGCGCGGAGCCGAGGGGACGCCACGGGCCCAGGCACAGGAGCGGACGCGGTAGGGAATCCGTTTCTTCCCGTTAACACGCAGGCTGCAGGGCTGCATCCCTGCCCGCTGCTTTTAGTGTCCGCTTAGAGACCCCATCTCCACGGATCCGCCCGACCCCCTTGTCGTGCTCTACCTTCGCACCCTCCCTGGCAGCAGTTTCCAGTTCACTACCTGCTCTAAAAAGCTAATTACACCCAGATGACTCAAAAACCTTTCCTTTTATCAGTTGCAAACACCCTCCCCACTAGCTTCATTGAGCTCTCTTTTTGAGGGATTTGGTGAATAACACTTCTACATCGACCTTCTCTTCTGCCTGCGTGATTTCGCAAATCTCAGTCACGTTCCTCTTAAGCCTCAAGAGTGTGGGTCCCGTTCACATGAATATCATTAGAAAAAAGTGCATTATACATATTTATTACTCTGGCTTGCGCCAGTGGGCAAGGAGGGGGATGCCTGGGTGGCTGCGCCGGGTGAAGGATGGAGCTAAAAAGGCCGGTTAACATTGCAGCCCTGAGCATTTATGCTATAAATGCATTAAAACATGTGTTACTTTTAATTATCCCCACGGCCTCACAGAATCACTTCCCCGGTCAATTAATTTAATTACTTTTTGGATAATTATTTTTCTCAATGGCGCATTGGCTCCAGACTGTGATAGTTGTTGTGCTGCAGAACTGTGAGATGGAAGAGACTTTGGCTTGAATGACAGGCAGAACGTATCGGCAAAATACACGTTTATAACACAGACGCCTGAATTAATGACATCCCTTTGGAGTGAAATGGAACAATTCATCCCCTGGATGGGAGAGGGAAAAAAGCACCTCATGGCAACAGTAAAGTTGCTCAAAACGTGTCAAAAAAACCTCCTTTTCCCCTCTGCAGCTTGCTTTGAATCAGAGCCTGGTCTAAAATTCAAGAGAGCGTTTAAGCATACATCTAAGTGGGGTTTAAGCGCACACCTAAGCGCTGGGTGCTTTCTGAATACAAAGCCTTGGCAGCAATGTCTTTCGACCAGGATGAAGACGACTGCTTGTCTGCAAATACCGACTGAGAAAATGAACTTGCACGGGTGTCAGCCCCAGCACTCTCGCTGGAGCAGGAGATGCGAGATCTGGAAGTTCCTAACGTAATTATAAGCCCAAATATTTGCCAGCTTGGATCAGTTGCCTGAGATGAGGGTGACGGAGTGATCATTAACAAACAGCTAGGATGGGGAGAGTCTTCTGAAGGTGATCTGTTGAAGTAGTTGTGGTCTTAAATAACCGCAGTCATAACTCTGCGCCCCTCACCCCGGCGCCCCGGGAGAGTCGTCGCGTCAAGAGCAGAGCAGGAGCAGCGTTAAACCAGTTGACTTAAAATCTCTCTTGGTGCAACTCTTGTGTCCGGTCAGATCACGGTGCCTTAATCGGCTTCGCTGCCTCGGTGCAGGGAGACTTTAGGAGGTGCGTTACCCTGCAGAAAAATGAGGAAGATCAGCTTGTGCCCACCCAAACAGAAAATTTTGTAGAAATGCAAATATGTGTCAGAAAGAAAGTTTGCCAGTTATTTGGAGGAGAAGGTGCCAGTAAACATGGCTGTTTCGGTTCCAGCTCTGCCTCCCAACTCTCAGAGTGTTAACAGAATAAGGAGGTGATGCCCAGTGAGAGTCTAAATATTGACAGAAAGTAGAAGGCGGCGTTGTTGGAATTTTCCTAAATATACAGCAAGTGGCTGGTCCTGTTGGCTGCCGACGCCCTCGCTGGCCTGTAATCCTGTGCCGCTGTGGCTCGTTGAAACCGCTCAGCTCGGATTTTCTCAGCGTATTCATCTCTTCAGGCGGCTTCTTTCTCCAGTGCTCGTTAGTACCCGCGTTGATTCCTGAGCTTGCCCACTGGTTTGATCTTCTCTTTTTGAGGGCAGCTGGCTCTGTACGAATTGTTTGACATCTCTCTCCTGATTTCGATGAAAATGGATGCTCTCTGGTGTCAGCAGTGTCAGACTCCAGGCAGACCTCATGTGTGCAGCTTCCTCGGGTTTTCAGGCTTCAGCCAACCTGCTGAAAAGCAGGCAGCCCTCCTGCAGGGATTTGAAATGCCAGGAGAGAGAAATTGTTTTTGAGGTATTGCTAATTGGACCAGAAATGGAAATACCAGGGGGAAAAAAACTTAGAATAAAGCTAATGAATTTTAGATCTCTGATTTAATTTTGCGGAACCAAGAGACTCATAAGTCTTTGGAGAAGTACAGAAACTACCAGGGGCTTGTCAGGGTTGCTTATCTTTATCTCGGTCATTACAATTGCTTGTTTTGTTCACTTTTACTAATGCATTTGTGATAAACTACTTGCCTTATTGTTATTTATTCTTCATATGTCTGAAGTGCTTACATGCTTTAGTCAAATTTATCTTGACTTGGGACACTGATAGCCAAGAGCTACAGTTTCTGGGGTGGCAATATTTGCACGGTCAGCCATGGTGGGGGGCTCTTAGCTTGAGCACGTTATTACAGCCTCACACTGCTTTACTCTTTCTTAGCTGGAACCTCTGTCTGCCCAAAGAACTTCTGAAGGATTGCTAATATTGAGAGCACATAAATTCGTAGAAATGCATTGCCTCACTGGGGCAGATACGTATTATGGGTTGCAAAGGAAGATATCTTCATGTAGTTGAGTGCAGAGTTTTAAGTATAACTTTATAGTGGTTTAAAGCCTTTGGTCAAGTAGCCGAGTTTGATAATTGAGGTGATTTACTCGGGTGCACAGCTCGTCAGTTCGCTCTTTGATATAAACAAGGTAATAAATTGAGCACATGGGGACATGTCTATTAAAAGCTGAAGTAAGAATGAGTGAAACCCCAGGTGCATTGTCAAGATTAATATGCTTGCTGGATAAAACTGGGCTGGTGCCAGCTAACAGGATGACTGAGAGATGCGACAAGATAATATGGTTTGACTACAAACAACAAAAAACCAAACAGAAAGCGATGCACGAAGGGGAAAAGTACGAAACGTACTAATAAGTTGAATAACCAGATATCGCACAGTTTCCATAAAAATTCAGTTCTTTACGGATAAAGCATATCTACTTAGCATTTGACTCCCTTCTGTTTGATCATGAGAGCATTTGTTTTTTTAACCTCTGAAGCATCTGGATTGATGGTGCATCCCTGGAATGACAGTCATGGATCCCCTATTGTTATCAATTATGTTCAACAGATGTTAGTAACAGACAAGGAAGAAAAATGAGAAGGGATATTGGACAAGAAAAGCTACTTAATGTGAATTCTCTCACTGGTGAAAAGCTTATTAAGGAAATATCAATTAGAAGAATTAGAGACCCATCTTAGGGCACTTCTTTAGGAGACGGCGATCCTGTTGGATAGGTGGGGGATGAAAAATGATGTTGCTATTTCAGAGGGTTAGTGATGGGACTGGGGTGGCTACCGGGGCAGATCGGCACCAGGACAGGCCTGGAAAATCCTTGAAATTCTCCATTTGTATTGTCTGGTCTCACCATTTCCTGTGTTCACCTTGAGCAAACAGTGCGTGGTGATGGAGAGAGGCACCAGGTCTGCACGAAAATGCTGGTAGTAACAGCCAGTACCGTTTATGCAGAAACGCACATATATAATGTCGCGCACTCCCAAAGCCACTAAAAAGGCACCTTCCCGTAAGCCATAATTACCATCATCATAATGCAAGAGCACTCTCCCAAAAACATAACAACTAAAATGTGGTGTAAACCAGCACAAAGAATAAGGACCACACCAAGCAATGAGGAGCATTTACCAGCCTTTGCCCACGTCAAAACAAGTGGAAAAGAATGGGGTTTTGCAGTATAAGCATACCGTCAGGTCTGGGCTCGTTAGTGTAAGGGGGTTTTGTTGAGTGTTTGAGTTTTAGAAATGCACTCTGTAAGTTTTTATATCGTGAAGTTGAACTCAAAAGACTAGTCCTTTGGATAAGCAAGAAAAAAGCGTTTCACTCGTGAGGTGAGCCCTTTCCCTGGAGGGTGACGAATCCAGCCTCTTCCAGGTTACAGCCGCACATGACCCAGCGGGCTGGGTCTGAAGCTCCGGAAGGGCCAGAAGAGCCCGTGGCTTGAACTGTGTTAAAACATGCTGCAAATCCGGACCCTGTGCTCCGTGTCCTTCGCGTGCCGCCGCTGGGAGTGCTGGGTGCCAGTCGGTACCCGGGCAGGAGCCATCGATCTGCAGAAAGGTCTCCCTTAGCTCCGGGTGAAGACACGTTGAAAAAGCTCCTGTTATCTTTTTCTTTCAGGCTAAGTCCGCCGGCCAAAGGCAGACGGAATTGACTCCGATAGCAGATACTACTCGTGCTCCAGAAACACTTCTGGTCTGCTCTGTACTCTCTCTAACCCAGCAGTCCTCCTCCTGGGTACAAACGTCTGGAACAGAGCTGACGCCTCCGACCCGGTTTCTGAGGCAGCGGTGTCCAGCGATATCCCCGTCCTCCTCCGGATGCAAATGCGGCCGAGGGCCCGCGGCAGGAGCGTGCGGCCGCAGACCTGGTCGGC
>NW_010547253.1:0-11359 GCF_000687285.1 Phaethon lepturus
GGTGCCGGCTGCTGGGCTGATCCCTGGTAGTTTTATTGGTTTGCTTTACTTTGGGGAAGTTTTTCTGTAAATCCGGGCACATACGTGATCCTTTAATAGTTTTTGAGTTCTTCAGCTCCCTGTTTTGCCAAGTCAGGGACTTTACAAGTTTGTCTTATAAACAACTTGAAAAAAGTCCTTTTGATTGCTTTTGTTGTAACTGTTGTTGTTTACCTCTTCATCCTGTGCTTAAAAATTAAACAAATTGACTTTGTACTATTCAGGTCTCTCCTCTTCAGTACTATTCGCACTCCCGTCTCTCCTCTTACTCTCTTTATCTGTGGCTTTCAATGAGTGTATCTAAGCTTTTCAGATGCTTTTTTGCAAATCACAGAATCACAGAATCGTTAAGGTTGGAAAAGACCTTTAAGATCATGAAGTCCAACCATAATACCGTACCTTATGTTTCAGCAGGCACCTAACTGGAGGAAGGAGCAGCACGTCATCCTGGAAACCTTGCTTGGTTCGTTTGACTCATACTGTAGAAAACGCTGCTACAGCTCCAGCAACTTTTTAGTTATTCAGAATTCCCCAGAATGGAGTAATTGGAGTTCCCAAGCTCAGAAGTGTGTTCACGTGTGACAGCAACAAAGTCTGTGCCTGCTGGAGTGGAGGAGGGGGACCGTAAACCAACCTCTCCAAGGCTATGTCCTAACATGTTCCCTACTCACAATTCAATTCAGAGAGACTGAGCTGTCATTGAACAAGATCTGATAAAATTAGGGAGAAACCTTTAACCTCTTAAACACTATTTTTCCTTAGGTATTCCTTATGCTTATATCCATTAAGCTATTCCCAGTACTGATCCCACAACGAGCAAGCAAGCATCAAGCCTCAACCTAGATGCTGCCCAGTATGCTGAGTTTTATTAAAGATAGATAGAAGAAAATTACACACAGCTACAATTCTGCCATCCTAATTTTGTCTTGTTATTTTTTTATTTTTCTTTTATCTGTTATTTTCCAAAATTAATGTGCAAGAAGAGGAAGAAACATTAAATACTCGCTGAGAAGCAATGATGTGTGCAGTAGAGTAGGATTTGAATTTTGTCATATAAAGAGCTTCATATTGCACTTAGCGTTCAAATGTAATGTTAAGTAATTTAATTAGTAAAGTATTTAACAGCACAATTAATAGTTGGAAAGAAAGGATAAATGGCACATTAGTTTAAGTTCCAAACGAGACAATGCTAGGAAGAATTACGAACAAGAGTAATGGCAGAAAAATAAAATAATGAAACACAGAAACCTAGCGATATGGGCAACAAACAGCTAAATGTGTCTCAAACTGGAAAAATGTGAGATAATGTAACTGGAAGAAAAAGTAATCCAAACGTACTCATTGCAAAGGAAAGAAGCACTTGAAAGACAGCAACACCAAAGAGACTGAGATGCAACAGGCAATAAATCAGACCTCAGCTTAGAATGGGAGTAAAACAATTAAAATAAATAAATACAACAGAAGTTAAGCAAGGAAAATTTTGTTAGCTTTTACAAATGTCTGGTAAGGGTTGTTGTAATTGTCTACAGTTATTTAAAGCATAGGGATGCAGGGGAAAAAAAATGTTGCCTCAAGATTATCCAGGCTGATGTAAGTAGGAATGAGGAGATGGATTAAAGCTGTCCACCTTTCCTCAGCTGACGGAAAAGACGGAGGTATTTTCCCAGAAGGGAGGGGATGGTCATCCCCCTGGTTGCTTGCTGTTGAAATAATGAAAGATAAAGTTCAGGCCATACGCGCAGATGGACAGAGGAAATAGGGGAGATGGTTATGTTTAGGTATGTGTATATGTGTATATACATATATATATATGTACATACGCCTATGTGTATGTCTGTTATTTACTGTTTAAGGCGTGAGTTGGTCTCAATTGGGATAGCATCTTCTCTTTAAAAAAAAAAAAAGTTAGAAACTGGGCTTGCCTACTTAACTGGTGTGAGTCAGCGCGGCTACTTTGAGTTGGGGTGTGCAGTTGCCTCTCACGTACCCAAACCCGTCTGTTATCAACCCACAGTTAAGGCTCAGTGCGTTCTCTCTCCCATGTGCTGTCCTGCACCCCTCTGTGGCCGTGCCCTGGGACAAAGGGGCTTCTAGCGAAATACTCCTGGCCTTGCTGGCTCTGAAGGTATTAAAGGTTTTGGGACTGTTTTCCCTCACTAAGTCAGTATTTTGCCATTTGTTGTCTACATTTATGCAGAGCAGTTTATTATATTCCTTTTCTTCTCCTGTCCTTTGCTGTCCTGACATTTGGTCTTCCTTAGAAGTACAATACAGTTGATTTTCCTCCCATGTCCACTGCTTGGTTGAACTCCTGAGCTGTGCTAAGCCAGTCTGCTCAGTTTAGCCCTTGCTTTTCTCACATAGAGATGGGAGAAGAGTTGGTGTCAGAAACAGAAGTTACACTTTCTGTTTTACTCCTCCTTTCTCCTCCCCCATTTTTTTGGGGGGAGAGAAGGGGGACTTCAGCAGCAGAGGCTGTGAAATCAGCTCCAGTCCCTTCCAGCTTACATTTTCTCCCCAAGATGGGATTACTAGTAGTTGTAATGTTGTCTGAAAGAGTATCAGAGTTTTTCCTATAAAACTCTTCACAGCTGAAGAAAAAGGGAGTAAGAAAGACTGTTAAAGTGAAAGCCTTAATACTTTACTTAATAGAGCAATTTTTTCCCCCTGTTTCTGTATTAAGATGTTTAAAAATGTGTAATGGCAATGGTTTCCATACAACCAGGAGGCTGAGTCTGGCTATCAAACAGCTTGTAGGAACAGGGTCATGCGAACTCTGACATGTTGGTTCCCACTTATGTATTGATAGTAGAGCCCTTGAGAGAGCTGGGTGGATTCAGAGAGGCGATCTGAAAAATAATTTCAACTTTTTATCTTGAATTAATCTAAATGGTCACAACACAAGCCAAGCTGATAGTGGGCATGCCAGTGCGGAGCATCCCTGGGGCATCACCCCGAATGAGCCACCTTGCTCCATGCTGTGCCTGCTCTTGCCGCAGTTAGACGCTCCTGCGGAGACGATCCCCCGAGGTGTTCAGAAGGGGATCAGTGAAGATGATTGTCATCTTTAAGACGCCTGTAACATGGAGGTTTGGGTTTCCAGGCAGATCTGCGCTGTTAAGGCATTGTGTGTTGCCTCCTGTTAAAAATGAGCAGCCATGAAGCTTCAACCAAAGGGATACCACAGAGCTTTAGAAATGGCTGTAATATTCACAACAAAGGCCGGTTTGACACTGATCATTTCACACCTCTTTGTACAAGTGCTGCTCTGAGCAAGATGTCCATCCCTGGCTGGAGAGCAGACGAGGCAAGTTTTATTGTGCAGCATTGCTGTTAGCGTGATGCTCTGTGGTCTGGACCCTCGCCTGCCTGAGCACTGGCTGGAGATCATCAGCCACTTGATTGCGAGCTGGAGCAAACATCTATTGCCACCCCAAAGAAGGAGAGCTGCTAAACGCTCTCCTCCAGCAAGGCCATCCTGAGCTTTCAAGCTCAGAGAAGTGCACAAGAAAAATGAGCTATTGCATCTGGGTTGGGAGGAATGGGAAGAAAAGGAAAAAAAAAAACCAAAAAGGTTGCTCTGGATGCCCTTTTGCTGATTGTTTCAATCTTTCAGCAGGGCCACGTTTTGCTCCCAAGCTGTGAAAAGTCCTGGTGCTGTGTGAGGTGCGGCAGATGGAGGGTGCCGGGGTGCTGGGGCGGTGGGAGAGTCTGGCGGCTCAGGGTTTGCACAGGGGAGCTCGGAGGGGAGAGGAGCCGGGGCTCGGCTGGGGGCCGGGGTTGCCTCTCCCCGAGAAGAGAGTCTCTGGACTTTCCTGTCTTTGCCTGACTCGAATGCACCGAGAGGTGAGCAGCTGTGGAGGCAGCGCTGCGATGCCCTTCCCCGGTGCGAGCACGGCGCGGCTCCCGCGGCAGAGCGCCTTTTGCTGCGTGGCAGAGCTGCTCGGACCCAGCAGAAACCTCCAGCTGTGTCACCCGTGCACTGAAGCTGCCACCCTTCACTGCTGCTTTTCTCCCCTTTTTATTCCTTAAAATTTCTCATGAACATTGGACAGGAGCATCTTTTATGGAGATGCAGTTGTTTTGAGTCCTACTACTCAGATTTTAAGCTGTATCAAGGACAAAACCAGGTTTAGTAGATTTTTCCTTTTTAATTTCTAATTTCTCTGGGTTTATGATAATTCCTTTGCGGCTGTTTTGCAGGTGCTTATGCTTTAATTGAGTTATTTTCAGGTCTGTTTGCTGCATGTGTGCCAGAGGGCTATCGTGGTACCAGGTGAGGCAGGTGGAAAGAACCCAGAGTGTTAACTCTAACGCTGGAAATATCTTCATTAAAAGTTCAGCAGAGATCTTCAAATGTTTTCTGAATAGGCCATCTGTCAGCTGAAAGATGTACCTGTCTGGGGAGTCACAGAGAGACCAGGGTGGTAGTGAGGGCACTGATTTTGATTTATTATTTTTTGCAGACCTCAAACACCTCCTGGATGCTTTCCAGTCTCTGCCCTGGAGACACCCCAGCCCCAAGGCCAGAGCATGGGGGTCAGACGATGAAGTAAGCCTTCGCTGCTTCTACTTCCAAGCCAAACATGCCCAGTATGAAATTTATTTTAAAAAGGGAAGGAAGTAGATTTGAGATCTAAAACTAAGTGTGAGTGAGTACCAGAAGGAAGGGAGTAGCGTGAACTGTACCCTGTGCCAGAAGATGACCCAAGTAGCTGTGACCTTCATGATCATGACCTGACAAGTGATCCTGGTGGATGTGACTAAGTTGTGAGGATCATTTGGATGCCATCTCACTAATTAAATTGACTTTTTTTAATGCTCTGCTGTAATTCCGGTTGGAAATTCAAGAGGAAACTTTGTTCTTTAGAAGCACCCTATTGCATCTGCCCTGTCCTCTGGGAGGAGATGCCCCTGAGTGCGCAGATGTAACCTTTCCCGTAGGAGCCTGTTTTAGAGCTAGTGGAGCATGGAAAGAGGAGGGCAGGAAGAACAGAGTGTATTTTAGCATCTCTTCATAGTTCTCCAGCGCTGGCGTGTGTCGTGGCTCGTGTCTGGCCAGGGGCTGCAGACCGTTGTGCTGTGAGTGCCATGCCCATGCCCCAGCCTGCTCCTTGGCTTTCCGCAGGAAAGTGTGTGCGATGAGTGAGCGCACGGCTATTA
Source organism: Phaethon lepturus (assembly GCF_000687285.1). Classification (NCBI taxonomy): domain Eukaryota; kingdom Metazoa; phylum Chordata; class Aves; order Phaethontiformes; family Phaethontidae; genus Phaethon; species Phaethon lepturus. The sequence goes on from NW_010547253.1 coordinate 5,203, forward strand.
CTGTCTGATAAATGTTACACTCCAGCTGCTAGCAAACGACACACAATGTTCTTCCTCTCCTTCTCACGTATTTTATTGAGAGGCATACCTTGCACGTTGGAGAGAGCTGGAAAAAATTACAGAGTGTTTATTGCAAAAAGATGCTTTCCAGTAAATTATATTCTGAAGGTGAAGGTCTTTGGATTCTTGACCATGTAATAAATCTTTTTCGAAGGCTGAAGCAGGCTCTCGGCAGAAGTCAGGAGGCTGGCCTGGCAAATATTTCTGTGCGCGGTTCGTATCTGCGACTACTAATAGAGTGGAGTCTCATTTGTTGAAACGCAAAGTCTGATCTCATTTGTGTGTGTTAACGTCTTCCTCTCCTGAATGCTGTTTCTTCTCCACCAGTCTCCTGGAGTCTCTTGTACTGGTATTTGCTGTGGGGCAGGTGGAGCATCTCCAGGTTTTCTTCATGCCCATTAAAATCTCGATGTGTGGCTGTACCTGCTGTGAGCGGAGCTGCTGTACTTAGTTGTGAGCACTTTCTTGGGAGTTGTATTTGCATAACGGTGGCTTCTAACTACGCCTGCTTTGTGAAAACTTGACCACCGTGCGTGCTGAATGATAAATCCATGCGTGTGCCTGTGGATGGCACCATCCTGCACTTCACCTCTAAGCCCTGTGAACTTCCCACGGGATGCGGGGCAAATTCTCCCTACTTTCTGTCCATCCTGCCATACCTGCTGTTAGTGCTAACTAAACAGGTGGTTGCATTTTGATGCAATTGCCTTTTAATTTTGGGACCAGCAGAACGGTACCAGTGATTTTGCACTGTGGTTGTTGCCTTCTTGCCAATGGAATGTGGGGATGTTGCTGTCTGGCAATAGGGATTTTTTGTGTGTGATAAACGTCATGATTATAATCCTTTGGGATAAGGAATAGCCCACCATTCTGTGCATAAATACCATGTCTGGTCCATATACATCTTCAGTAACAACAACAAAGTTGTTGTTGAGTTGTTGAGTTTTTACTCCCTGATAGAGTTACAGGGGGTGTGAGCTGTGCCTCCTCTCTGCTGCTTTCTAATGGTTTTTTCTCTCCAGCACCTTAGAAGCTGTCAACCTACATAGCAAGACCCTTGCTCTTCAGATGTGAATTTATTTCTTCCTCCCAGCATCACTCCTTTGCCACTGGGCTGGCCAGTATTGAGCAAAAATTACTTTCAAGCCCAGTGGCTTTCTTGAGATATTTCTAGGATGCTGAGCTGCTATTAAGACTTTTTTTGCCTAATATAATTTTGTATCACAATATGATTTTATTTTTATAATATGATTCACATGAATCATGTCCTGCAAAATGAGTATAGTCTGTTGGATGCTTCAGTTCAGAAGTTCAGTCTTTTTGTGGGTTTGTTGCTTTGTTTTAGGCTGTCTCACTGCCATGGTTTAGCAAAGAAGGTTTGGTGTCTGTTTGCTGGGGTTTTAGTGACTGGGCTTTTGGTAGGATAATTATTAAACAGATTGCAGGGGCTATCTGGAAATGTGCTGTTTGGTGGGAGCAGGAGATTTAGGAATGATTCTTCAGTACCTTAAAAATATATATACAGAGCAGTGTGCAATGAAATTGTTTTCTGCTGCTGTGGGCTGTCTTCAGGTTGAATCCTCAGCTCTCCTAACTGCCCATAACGTGGAGCAGAAGCTTCTGCTTAAACATTAATGAGCAAATAAACAAAGCATGCAACAGAAATGATGTATTTATAAATCTGATGAATTTTAGAGCCAGTCTCCCTACTTTAAGCCTGTCCACTGAGTTTTGCACTCCTAGGGTGGGTACCTGAGCCGTAGTTGTTCTGCAGCTCTGGAATTACTCGCCAGCACAAATTAACTGATGCCGTCTTCCCAGAAGAGCTCTGCCATCAGCAGCAGCGTTCGCAGTGATGCTTCATGCCCTGAAGGCGAAAGTAAAACAGCTTTTGGACCATCCCTCTCGGTCTGTCCTAGGGCGGTGCGAGACGTACAGGGCAAAGTGGGGCTGATGCTGATCTTCCTCGTGTGGGGAATTTGATGTTAAAACAGGGTGAAATTAGGGAAGGGGATGAGCCGTGTGGGTAAAAAACTAAAAACATGTGCCAGACTGGAAAGAGCAAAGCCACTAAGAAAAAAAACTGCAGTCAAACTAATAGGGGAAAAAAAACCCAACCCTGCAAACAACTAATAGGAAGGTGACAAGTAACAGAAGTAGCTTAAAATCCTGAGGTTAGGAGGTTGGGTTGTTGCTACAAGTGCGATACGTGTTCCTGGGAGGATGTCCTTGCTACGGGGTAATGTAGCTCTGACGAAACGACCCCCTTTTCGCAGTGCCAGTGGTCGTGTGCTGAACTTGTGCTTTGCATCATCTTTTTTGGGGGGCGATGCAGTCTAAAATTTTGCCCGGCATTTCTGCAAGGTTTATCCTACATTCAAAGCCAGTTTTGACTGTTGCCACACACTATTTCTGTCCACTGTTCTGTGACGCTTGCTCCGATAGCACAAGGCTTGCTTCTTTGCCTTCACTTAAGGCTTTTATGTTATTTTTCCGTGTATTCCCACTGTTTTGTTTTCCCCTCCTACTATATCTTTAGACTCTGTAACCTGGGGAAAAAAGCCATCGTGCCATCCAGCCTGTACTTGTGCTGAGAAACCGTGACCACAGGCTGCCAGGATGCTGGGTTTCCAGTTCGGTGGCCTGAGGGTGCCCCGGCAGCTAAACCCGCGCATCCCCCCCACCGTGCAGGGGATCCCGTAAAGGCACGAGAGCTGCCTCCACCAAAACAGCCCAAAGCAGTAAGAAGCACCTAGTGCAGGCTGTAACTATAGTCCTGTCTTATGAGGTATTTATTAGCATCGCAAAAGTGGTAAATGAAAACGGCAAAGAATACAGTTATGGAAAGGTAAAGTCAGCTCTCTACTGTGGATTCCTTAGAGTCACTCCAGCTGCTTTATTCAATAAAAGAGGTTTTCAAGTGCTTAAAACTCTCGTGGGAGGTTGCTACTGGAGTTTTGTCTGCCTTGAGGTGCGCTTTTCGCTGCCAAGCCATCTGATGTGCCTCTGAAAACATGGCCGCTAGAATTTGGTCTAATTCATGACATTTTTGGTATAAGCTATCACAGGAAGGATGAATCCCAGTGACAGCACGTTTCATTGAACATTTTGCATGAATTCCTTCCTTCCCATTTTGGGGTGACTGTCTTGGGAAAGGACTTTCACCTGATTAACGTACAGCTAAATGAGCTATTAAAATGTGCTCCAGGTCAGCTTGCAAAGCTGAGCCCTCCCTCACCTGCCCCCCTGCTGCAGGTGGGCCCAGCAGGAGCCTCTGGTCAGCTCACAGCACCGGTAATAAAAGTGTTAATGGCCGAGGAGGAAGACTTTCTTTTTCCTCCCCCCCACCCCAGCTTTTAAGTTTGGAAAGCATGTGCCTTGATTTTAATATAAAGTAGCTATTGATGTGAGATGCTGTGAATAAAAGGCGCTTTTCTTTTTTCTTTGGCATTGAGTCATTGTACAGTTAGTTTTGTGGCAGTGCATTTGTGAATGCATTTGTGTGTGTGTGTGTGTGTGTGTGGAGGGGGGTGCAGAAAAAGGCGCTAGCAGGACGCTAGCAGAATAGATTTATTTAGAAACCATTAGATTTTGCTTTGTCCATCTTTTTCATGCCCTCTCTGAGCGTCAGTAAAACGTCTCCTTTGGATTTTCACTCTTGGGTATCTTCAGTTATACCCCTGCACATCTGATAGGACACGCTTACGCACACAGATATGAGAGATAAAATTCTTCTATGCTGCTCTATGCTAATAGCACCAAACCCTCTCACAGCATCACTGAAAGCTGCATTGTTTTAGAATTTTGCTCAGGAATGTTGTATAATTACAGCGTTTTGTCCCATTGCCCTTCTTTAATAAAAGTAATAACAGTAATTGCACTTTTCACCTATTGATCTCAAAGCGGATCACAAACTGTGGGTGAATATAGTCTTCCCTGGTGGCGGAGCAGAGGTCCAGGGCGAGGGAACCTTGTGTAGCTCCACAGATGGGTGATGATAGGTGAGATGCTGACCCTGACTCTGCAGAAAAGAGCTGTTTCTTATTTAAAAAAAACAGAAAAGTGATAACATCGAGCTAGAGTAGCCGGCTCTGAGAGCTTGCCCAGCCGTGGCTCAGCTGCATGAAACCCCGTGCTGCTGCTCTGTCTCTCCAGGCACATCTCATTCCGTGACAGTCACCTTGGGGCCCTCCTCCAGCAACAAGCCGCTAGGAAGGCAACGCTCAACATAAAACGTGAAAGTATTTTTGGGGAGAAAGAGGTCCTTTCAGGGAAGGGAGGGGAGGACTCTTTGATCACCGCTTCCCTTTCCTTGGCTTGCCCCTGCCTGTGTTGCGCAACCCTCAGCATCCCCTTGCAGGCTGACCGCCGCGTTGCAATGGACCTTCAGGCTCCACATCTGCTCTTTTGCAGGCGCGTGGTTTGACATCAAGACGTTGGTGTGTCTGCCCGCCTAGCTAATATCCGTTGATCTTTCTGGCGCTCTGCCTGCCACGCTGGGGAAATATTGAGACTTAATGGAAGCTTTGCAGCTGACGGCTAAATGGGCTTAATTTTGACACTTGCTTTCTTTAGCAGAAATAATGCATTTGGCTGCCTAATGCTATAGCATTTCTTGTTTTAACGTTATCAGCAATTTTTGTGACAATTTCACAGCTCCAAAATGTCAACATGTTACAATTCAACTCAACGTGGAGAAATGTGTGTTAAATACTGAGCGCCTGCCTCATTCATTCATTCCTATTAACTGCCCAGTGTGAAACCTTGTGCCTGCCGACCACGTCTTGCATGTTTGAAAGCATTCCTGTACGATGCCGGAAAGCCGGTGTTTGGAGTGTCTCTCCCGGTCTCCCTGGGACTCTGCACGTGTCGTCCGCGATGTCAGGGCATGGCTTGTCAGTCTAAAATGCTTCTGCAAACCCCGTGTCCGTCCTGTCGATGGCTGGCACTACGTCAGCGTATGCCTGGAAACAATGCGGTCGGGTGTTTGTGCACTTGACTTTGCAAAAACGAAACTTTTAAACCCGTCTTGGGGCGTATGTGAAACTTTGAAGGAAAGCCCTGTCCAGGACAGCATTCCTTGTGGCTGTCAGCCCAGCGGCTGAGAAATGCTTTGTGCCTTGATGCCCATCACCCTGTATTTCTGGCTGAATGGAGAAAAAAGCACATTTGAGCCCAAAATATTTCTATATTCCTCAGTCCAGCTGGTCTGAGCTCTATGGTTTACGTCAGTGGTCGTAGAAGGGGCAGCATCCGACTTCAAGGTGCCTATAGCTTTGGAAAAGAAGTGCGGCTCTGAGCAGAAGTGCTGGGGCGTTTCTTACATCCCCGCATCGTTTTCACCTATTCTCTGGGTTGTCCTGGGAGGTTTCTCAATGTGGTCTGTGTTTGGCCAGGCTTAGAGCCCAACGCGCTGTAATACTCCAACACAGGAGTAAAACGCTTGGGGAAAGTTAAAATTAAAGAAGAACAGGTAATGTAATAGGGCTCGGTCAACATATTGAGAAAGGTGCCCTCAACTTGGCGACAGGCCTTTAACAAACAAACTGAGATAGTAACAGAACGTGCTCGTTTTATTTTCACAAGAAAATAAAATATTTTTGAAGAAGTTTCCTGGTTTGAGGCCTCGGTGGAAGGATCCGTAATTGCGGGTTAACTGGGCTGGTAAACAGCCCCTTGTGCAGCTCCGCGGTAATTGAGGGTGTGTGGGTCAGGCTGTTTAATTGCTGTCTGCTCGCTTGGAATAGAAACTTCGTCACCGCCACCGGATCACTCTGCATCTGATTAAGTAAACAAATTTTCGGCCGCCAAGCCGTGTGACGTCCTGCGGGAGGATCCGCTCGCCCAGGACATGCAGGGCCAGGGCAGCGTCCTCGGCCCCTCTGCTCGTCTGGCGAGAAGGGACCTGATTAAACTCCCAAAAGAAAAAACACCGTGCGAGCCAGTTGCACTCTTGCTGAAAGCTGAAATGAAAAAGTAGAGAAGATGGAAGCAGCTGGGAATGTGGGGGTCTGTGGTCCCTCCCGAGTGTCTCCTCCGTCACAGCATCGCTTGGCGCTCCGGAGCATCGTCTGTGGCTGCCGCCTTCCTCGTTTTC
>NW_010547253.1:11390-43143 GCF_000687285.1 Phaethon lepturus
GCAGCATTTACACCGTGTTTTATGTGTTTCTGAAATATGGACGCCATCGTGCTACAGAAGTCCAATAAAAGTTAATATTTTCCTACTGAGATTCCAAGCAGAAATTTAAAGAGAAAACATAGCCGTCAGCCCGCTTCTGATGCTGGATTTTACAACCTCATTGCAGCCAGGGCTCTTTGAGACTCCCGATGCCCGACGTCGATGTCATTTGGAAAGATGGTGCAGTTTATTCCCAATTTGTAACTTAAAAAAAAGAAACAAAGGCGGCCAGCAGGATGTATCTGTGCTTCCTTCTTCTGCCTGCCAGGCTGATTGCAATGCCCTCTTCATTATTCTTCTTATCTGTTTCTGAATCGGGACTTTTTACTACTCTTCTCCATAAAATTTAGGGCCTCTTCTGAATTTCATGGTGTTCATTCAGAGCCCCCTTAAAACCGTGCTTCTCTGGTGGCGTGTAGGAAAATCGAACCGAACGAACCTGGGCTAATGACCTCACTGAGCCGCCAAGGTGCGCAGAGGGCATCACAGCGTAACCACCACCTCCGGACGCCGTAGCCCACACACACTCTGCGCTTCCATTGCTCCCTCTGCGTCACAGCCAGATTCACCAGCGTGCTCTGGCTGCTCTGGGTGTTTGTGATGCAAAGCAATTACAAGCCTGGCTGGTTTTATAGCTCCGTTGTGTCCCTGGGATAGCACGGCTTGGCCGGAGCAGGCTGGTGAACCTGCTCTTTAGGCTGCATGATCTTTGGAGGAACGGCTTTGTGTTTGTTCTGTGCGCACACACTTTTCTAATGACAGTGATATATGAGATTACAGAGTGTGGCTGGTTTTCCAGATTCCTTCTAACCTGTGAGCTGAGCATTCCTGTTTGAAGATGGTATCCGGCAACTGTGAAAAACCCCCACATTTGCAGTTGAAAATATTGCAAACACGGATGAGATGGTCTGAGGTTTAGCACTGTTCAGCCACCTCCGACGCTGTTGCTTTTCAAGAAAGTGCTGTTTATCGCATCCTCTGTTCATTTGAGTAAAGCAGGGACTTAGAGAGCAAGCTATTTCCTTGTTTAATATACACACCGAAACGGCAAAATTACTCCATAGCTCAGACTTGTAGATTTGAAAAACTGTCCAGCAGAGAACTAAAATTTTCCAGCTGAGGAATAGTGGCTGTTTGTTTTTCTCCCCTGCCTTGATGGGTTTGTGTCTGGGCATGATTTCAGTCCTTCCTATTTCGTGGACCAAATGTTCAAGTGGGTGTGAAACCTGCAAGGAAGAAAAGCAAGCGGAGAGCAAAAGGAGTGTGGTGTTTCTTGTGTGACGCTGTGTGGTAATGCCTCAGCACAGCTACCTCCAGGAAGGGCTCCTGGTGGCAGCAGTAGGACACGGAGGAGGAGGAGGAGGAGGAGGAGGAGGGAGTGTTTTCAAAAGCACTTTAAGTGGGCTGGTAGGTCTCTATGTGGATGTTCCTTCAGCCTGTATGAGAAAAAAGTGTGAGCAGAGCAAATCCACATCAGGCTTTAATGGTGTGTGGAAGGGGCTGGGTTCCCTGCACCAAATTGCTCTCTTTTGGCTGTTTTTGGCAAGAACGTTGCCAGGGGTTCTGCAGACCATGACTCAGGGAGGGACTAGGGACCATGCCACTCTTCAGGTAATGGGGCATCTTCAAGGCATACATGAATTGCATATGTTGCAAGGTTGGATGTCCTAACATGTGGAAAAAAGTAAAAAAAATTTTGGTGTGATTTTTCCTTGGGCAAATACTAGATAAGTGGCTTATAGATGATCTGGCAAATGTCAATCCCTAGTGGGGTAAGAGAGGCAAGTCCAATAGTCTCAAGGCTTCCTCCTCTGCTGTTGGTACTCCTACAAATCCACAGGAAAGAGCAAGCAGGAGGAGAACAAGCCTGGGTGCAGTGTTTTCAGGGAGCATGGTGCCCCAGAAACAGCCTGGGTTTTGGGAAAGAGGAACATAAAGGTCCATCCTCTGCCTCCGTGGTGGTCTTTCCAAAGGAGAAGGTACTACAAACCAAGGAGGGATTTTCTGCAGTCTTAGGGCTTAATATCCTGCTTGTAATTTAGCAGGTTTCATACTATAGTTTGTTTTGTTTTTTTTAACTTGAGAAAAGAAATAATTTTACCAAATTTAATGGTTGGGCACCTGTTCAAAACTCCCAGAAGCAGGAGCTGCCGGAGGCTGGATCAGCCCATCTGTCTCAGACACCTATCTCAGATGGGAAGGATCCCTCTCCATTTCTCCACCAACTGCGCAGGGAACAGACGACTGGTTGTGACCTTTGATTTTGAGATAGCTCAAGTCAGGAAAATCTACCCCAAACAGAAAACACTGTCTGCCATCCTCCAAATCATTGCAGCAAACAGAATTAGATGTCCTGATGGCATCGACCAAGGAAAAAATTCCCAGATATTAATAAATGCCAGATTTGCCACACGAATGAACAGGATTTTTGTTCCTTGTTCAGAAGAGGAAATAATCATGATCTGTCTCAGACAGAACCCAAACTTTGGGCGGGGGGGGAAGGAAGGCACGTGAAGTGCTTAGCTCTTGGGAAACCATCGGAAAAATCTGAGCCACTGGGTTTTTCTAGTGGTTTTTTATTGCTTGTTCTGTGTTTGATCCTGGTTACATGGCTTCCTGTTTACTGCAGAACGGTGGGTGTCTGCGTTCCGTACCTGCGCTGTGCTCCGTACCCACGCGTTCCCTGCCTGCCGCTGCGCTCCGCGATGACAGCAGCACGGTAGTTCTGCGTTGCAATTTCTGCAAACTGTGTAAAACCGGAGTCCTTGGCAGGTGTTGGCAGGAAGGGCCCAGGTAAATTATACTAAAGGCCACCTGGGGCCAAGACAGACTAATTAACAATATTTGCCATTGCTGCTTTTTGGTGTGTATCTAACACATTGTTTGTGTTCTGGTTTTGTTTTTGTTTTTGTTTTTGTTTTTTAAAGAATTTCATTGTTTTAAGCTGGCATAAACACGTTATAATAATTTTTCTCTTTGTACTTCCGGTCAGAGCTGCTGAAATTTTGTGACCGTCCCCAGGAGAAGGGTTGCTCTAGCAGAATCTCTGATGTCTTTTTGCCTTGCTCTGCAGTCAGATCAGGGGAATAACCCCCGTGTAACTTGGGCTCATGAATCTGAAACAAGATGTGGGTAAGGGAACCCATCCTAATGTTTGACAAGTCAGGGCTCAGCTCGCCTTGTGGACTTGCGCCGCTGGGAGGTGGAGATAAACGCCTGGGTTTCCACTGGAAGAACCGAGGATTTTCTTCCCCGTGGGGGACGCGCGGCTCTGCGTGGTTCGTGCCAGGCGGCGGGATGCTCGGCCAAGGTCCTGCCGCTCCCCCCGTCTGCTGAATTCACCGCTTTCTGACAGCACTGCCGCCCTGCCTGCCGTCACTTCTGAAATTCAAGCCCTTCTCTTGGGTTACAGAAACACTTTGACATTTTGCCCTCTTTGAGAGAGGTGCTAAGGTGTCTGCAGAGGAAGGGGGGCGGATTACGGATTTGTCTGGAAAATGCTTCTGCTTTTGGCTTATTTTTCTTCCTGAGTAAATAAATATCTTACTACTGTTATTAGCTGGGGATTGCAGAGCAGAAGACTAAATAGAAGCCCAGAAAAAAAACATGTATTTTCCTAATCGTTTTATTATGTCACAACAACTTACAGAATATCTACATTGTGCATGCGGGATGTATCCTTAAAGAGCCGTTAAAATTGATTCGGCATTGTAATCAAGCTGTCACTTTGTTTCCTTCTTGATTAAAGACATTCTGTGCTGTACGTTGCGAGCATCTTGGAGGGCAGAGTGTGAAACAATGACTCTTTCTAGATACAGCGTGGGACATGGACACTGCTGTCTATTGATGCTTTAGCACCAGGCTCTCGGCACCACCACCTTCTTGCTCATGTGGCTGCTCTGGACTTGAGGTTCCCTCCTGGTAGTCTCCGGTGCCTTTGCCACTCACTTTTTGCATCCGAAAGCACTTGTCAAGGGCATGTTGCTTCCAGTTCTATTCCCATTGAGAGGACCATGCCTAGGGAGCTCTCAGCTCTCCCTTGAAGTGCTTGGCATCACAGAGGTTTGTGTTCAGAAGAAGACACACCTTCACAGGACCTTTTGAGAGGAATTTTGGAGGTATTGTTCAGTTCTAGACTCTATTCTTGTTCCCACTGAAGTTAATGGCAGCCTTTCTTGCCGCTGTCACAGGGTCAGATCGGGCCCTTAAAGAGCTTGTTGTAACATGGAAGACAACTTCGGGTGATGTTTGTTCTGCTTAAAATATGGTTTCTTTAGTCTAAATTTCTTATGTTTCTCTCCTCATTCTTTTATCGCTAGGAAGCTATTAAACTAAAATAAGTTTTTTTTTCTTAGGAATTTGCCATCTCTGCCTCTTGCTTACGTAAGTCCTTCAACCTTTGTTCAAGGTACAATAATTGGTGTGAATCGGAAACAGCCTGAAGGAATAGTAGGCTAAATTTCAACCTAATATAACTCCATTTTTTTTACAACCAGCGATATTAAATCAGGACTAAATTGAGATTAGTATTTTATGTTTGAGACACTCACTGTTCCTTCTTTGAAGACTGCGTTTTAGAAAATCCTGAGTGCTCAAGATGTGAAACACCTTCATAGTCACTTCTTTAAAATTCTACTTATTCATTTGTCATTAAATCTCTGCATCCATATTATAGGTGTTTTGGTGATACATCACAGTGTATACAATTAGTTTCACAACTCCATCAGATACCTTCTATCACACAGTTCATTACATTTAATACAGCTCTGTGGGAAGACAGGAGATGTAAACTCCAGTAGACTGTTCAATACCTAAATTAGGTGTAACCATACATTTTTCCTGTCTGTTGATACTTCCAGGTTCCCTGACAGACAGTTCTCATTTTTTTGTCTAGGTAGAGCCTAAATAGTTCCTTTTAGGTACAATTAATTGACTGCATCTGTCAAAGGAGTAAACTGAATGGACCAAATCCTACGACAAGATTAATTTTATCCTCTACCAAGAAATCTGCTGCTCTTTACCCGTTTTCCAAACACACACGTGTTGCTGATTCATAGATGAAAATATTTGTTGTTAAATTAGTGATTATTTTCAGGAGTTTTTGACTTTCATCTGTGTAGGTGGTCCAGAAATTCCTTCTAAGTCATCAGATAAGCAGTACCTTCACAGACCTCCTTTGCTGTGTGTGCCACAGAAACGAAAGAGCTTTGTGTTCGCTTCAGCAACGTACTTCCCACTCTTTGGGCCAATCTGTTGCACACATGCTCTTGAAGAATGGTCTGAGTCTTCCTGGAGCCGCTGTGGCTCATTCCTCAAATGCCCATGAGAAGAGCTGCTGAGCGAGAGGTGGTTCTGGGCAGGTCCTTCAAGCACCAATGAACAGGAGCAGATTTGTTGAGAATCAGACTTCAGCAAATTCCACAAAAGAAATATCTTATGGGATGTATAAAACAATGAATGCAACGGCTACGGTAATTAGTGGTATTGCTTCAGGCTCTTTGCAACCTCAGACAGATCTTCCAATGCATCGGTTTGTGCAGGAGGTTTGTGCGTGGTATCAACAGGCTGGGTTCGCCTGACATGTTGTGTCATCGGAGCTCTGGATATTGCCGTCTCAGGGTATCTCTCACTTGTGTCTACACACTTGGTCACATCTGTCTCTTCCCACCAGGTGTATTTCTTCTCAGCCAGCAAACTTCTGTCTTCTTGGGAATGTGTCATCATGGGAGCTGTCTTGCCTGGAATCCCTGGTGCTTTGGTAATATGAGTGTTAATTAATCCTACAAATACTGTCATTAGCTTTTTGTCTGGCTGTTCCAATCTGTCTCTAGCAATAACTCCAGAGACTGCTTTGTGCTTCCCTTACTTGTTTTCTCCTGTCCCTTAATTTCCATCTCTGAGCGTTGGGTACGGTTATGACAGACCTGTTCAGCATTTCTTCAGACAGGAATTTTCAATGGACCCTGTGCCTTGAGTCTTCCTCTCCTTTTTCCCTATGATCCTCACAATTTATCAGTGCAGCTCTAAAGTGTTTGGAGGTGTGTTTTGGGATGGTAGAGCACAGATGGCCTCCTTCTCGATCTAGGTCTCCCAAGGCCTGTTGGGTGTTGTTGCTGCCCATCTGCTCCCCTTTGGTGAGGACAATGTAGCCCTTTGTCCTCTAAATAGTGCTTCTTGATGGATGCCAGAAAGAAGCCCACCCTGGCCCTCCAGTTTCTCTAGGACCGACATCTCCAAACCCAGTATGGGATTTGCCCCTCCTGCTCTGCCTCGAGGTGTTCCCAAGAGCCCCGTTCCTGCGGTGGCACCGCTGCCGCTAATTCTGGTGCTCAGTGCAGAGCTAACCTGTGTGCATAGCGGAATACTAACGGATACTCTCTCCAAAATGGTGTGTGGTGGTGATTTTACTCCTTCCTCCTCTTCATGGGGTATTGTGCAAGTTTTGTTGCTCATCAACTGCATTGCCACAAGTGCCGTCCCCAATAAACATTTCTTTTGCCTTCTGTGATCCTCCGATCCCTCGGGTGGCTGAACAAGGTCCTCCGGTGCATCCTTTGATTTTCCCTGTTTGTCTTATGGAAATGAGTCCTCCTGAAATGGGCTGGTTCTTTCTCTTGCCATATTTCCCAGCTGTCTTTCTGGATGATTTTTATTTCCCTTTGCCCCTGGGGCTGTTCAAAGGCTTCTTTGGAGTCTGAGATCCCTGCCTGTGTCTCTGAGCAGGGACAGCCAGAAGACCATACCTGATGGGTCATTATGATTTACTCTGAATTTTGACGCCTGGTGTGTGTTCTCCCATGCTGGCCTTGTGTGTAACACAAGCCAGAGTGCTCTGGGCCAGCACTGTGGTTTTCTTTTTTTTTTTCTTTTCCTTTTTCCTTTGTCTGTGTTATACTTTATTTGATATGCAGACCTCACTCGGTTCTCTTTGGCTGCTCCTTCTGAATAAGAAAAAATTGTTTCAGGAAGCTTGTGACTCTGGATTTTTCAGGTAAATATGTTGCTTTCCTCATTTGGAAAGTGTGTATTGAACTTAAAAAAAAATAAAGAAGCTATCTGTTTGCTAAGTAGTGACAATGGAAAGGTCTGATAGTTGTGTAGTCTTTTTAAAATTATTTACTTGATAAAGGTAAGTTTTGTGGGTTTTTGAACATGAAGTATTTTTATGGAAATAAATTTAAGTTTAAAGTGTTAAAACCATAGCAAATTAAAATAGATAGAGCTACCGGATGGTGGCTTCTAGATATCACAAGTAGCTCCACAGAAAAACATATTTTTCAAGTTAAGGATTCATAATTTTTTCCTACTGATAGGGAATGGATTGCCCTTGCTAAAACTCAAATAAACCCTGTTTTGGGATGCAGATTCCCACTTGTGTCTGATGGCGTCACCTCATCCACATCCCTGGGACTGACTCTGACGTTCTGTCACAGCCTCTGTTTGTTTTTTAAAGGTGGGTTTGCCAGATAAATGTTTTTCCCCAGCTTCCAAGGTACCAAGTTTGTGATGAATGACGAGCAAGACACTGCTGTCTTTTGTCAATTGTCTTTGTCTTAAGTAAAACCAACTTAGGTCCTGTGCATCCATGCAGGGAGTGGGAAATGCAGGTGCTGCCATTGGGAACAGGAGATTTCTCTTTTCTCAGAGGATGGGCAGCATGAGATCCTAGATATCATAGTGTGGAAAACCTTCAATTACTAGTGACACATTCACAATATTTTTCTTTAGTCTAGAAATACTGTTTTCATTTAACCGGTATTTTAAATTTTGTGTGTCTCAGTGAATTGACTTCATGTTAGCTGGCTTTGTGATATCATAAAAGGGAAACGAAGCTAAGCGAGCTAACAGGACACTTGTTTGGATATGCATGCACTGATGCGGTGGGATGGGCACCTCCAGGAAGGAGGAGGTGGAGAAGTGGCTGCACAAGAAGATGGAAGGGCTGGCATTATCACGGAGGTTTGGTTGTTGATTGTAGTCTGTTGGCTTGTGAAAGTTCTGGCCACAGTATGATACGTGCTCAGAAGTAATGAAGCCGAAGGGCAGCTGACGTACCTTGTCCTTCCCTTTGTGGGAATGTATATTCTTCTGTGGAAAGAACGTTTTGAACAACCTGCAGCTTCGCAGCAAAGTTTTCTTGCGCATTCATTTACTGGCTTGTTTCAAGGCTCTCTGTAGGAGGATGAACGTGGTGAGCAGGGCACAAGGTAAATGTGGTAAGGTCAACTGCTGATGGAGGACACTTCATCCGTCAGCTGCTGTGCTTGAACTTCTGTGTACAACTCTCAGTGCACAGTCCCTCTTTGTTATAGGATAAAATTGGTTACGGGAAAAGGGTGTTGCCACACAGAGCAAATGTCGTGTCTCGCTGTGTCGTGCTAACCTCAGTACAAGCTGACGTGGATGTTCCCCGCTCCCTCGCTCCTTCTGTCCTCAGTGTTTCGATCAACGTTCCACCCAAAGCAATGGTTTCTTTCCGGCTATGCATCAATCAGGTTGTTGCACATGGTGCATATATCCTCTAACTAGCAGGGGAAAAAAACAAGGGTTAAATATTATTTCCAATTCAGTAACTCAAAAGGGGTATTTCCTCCCCCTCGGAGAAAAAAAAACAAACAAGAAACACACAAGAAATGAGGGCAGCCTCCTCCCAAAACCAGACTCTCGCTACCTATTCCGTAGCAGGGAATCCAGCCCTCTGCACCCCGACCGCGGCTGTGAGCAGGTAACGCGCAGTGGTGCGCAGGGGACGGGCAAAGAAAGGCTCTCCGGCTGACTTCAGAGGCTTCTAATTAAAAAGCTCAATAGGCAGCAAATAAAATTAAATAGAAGATCCGATGGGCGTTCAAGAAAGCGCTGGGTGAAGGTTCAGATGGATGGCCTTTCCCCCCAGATCTTGTAGGAAAAAGGCTTTAACGCACGTCCTGGTTTAAGCTTGTTTTCCATCGCAGGCAGAGCTCGATTTTCCAGTGACCGTCACCCTGACAGAGCGGCAGGTCCCAGCCCCAGCGCCTGCTCGGTGAGGGGGCCCAGCAGATCTTCCCAGACACTTAGTCCTGAGGTATACGAGCAGAAGGGGGTTCTTGCTCGGGGGTATTTTTCTGCTTCTCTTAAGCCAGCAGGCAAACAGGCATCTGCATTTCATCCAGAATATTGTCTGTTTGTTTGGAGAATTTGGTATGGCCTAAAGTCCAAGTTTTCTTTGGATCAGGCCTTTAGGATTTGGTTTGATTTACTTCCAGCGACACTACTGAAATGTAGCTTCCTTCTTTTTTTTCCATCTCCGCAGACCTGCTAAGTTAAAATAAACGTTATGTTTTGATGTATTTCTTTCTTTATTTTAGTTACCGCAGAGGCAAGAATGTGGAGTGAGAAACTTTGATCACATTTCGAACGTAGTCAGATTAGCCGGGACAGGCGCCAGGCGGCTTTGGTGCCCGTCCTGCTTGGGATGTTTGACTTGTGTTTTTAGGCTGGTTTTTCACGTTCGCCTTGGTGTCCGCAGAAAAGTGAGTTTTGTTACGGCCATGTCTCCGTTCACACTGCGCGGGCAGGTTCGACAGGACCGTGGTGGTGGTGAAATAAGCCTTTGCCACCGCAGTGAAGCAACTGCACTCTTAAAAAACCACTGATGGCCTTGATGAGTGTGGTTATGATTTTTGGGTGAAGCACGTTGCTAAAATGGGAAGGATCACGGCTGCATGCCGTTGCAAAAATTTTATCCATTCTCAGGTGTTGCATGCTTCTTGCTGGGTTGTTTAGGTATTTCGAAGCTTGGATGAACAGTGTTCCCATGTGGCACGCAGAGGCAAGGCGTCCTGGACACTGCCGATTTAAAGAACTTGGCCAAATTCATGCACAGAATTTAGTTCCTGTGCCGGGAATGTAACCCGTCCTACACGCCCAGCCTTTGCAGTTGCTGCGCACGCCGCGAAGACGAGCAGCCATGAGTCTATAAACGGCAGCGAACAAAGACGACCCGTTTGGTCCCCCATTGCATTGCTTTCGACACTTCAAAAAAACAAAGCCCTTGCACGCTCCTGAGCTGCGGCGCGTCCCACGTCCCACGGGCGCGTGGCTGCTCTCCCGTCCCCGGGAGCCACTTGCGGGCCCCGTGTGAGCAGCTTTTGGGGCACATGTCCCCGGTCCATCCCTGCCCCCGGGTGCCGGTGGCCAGAGTGTGCTGTGCCTTGGGTCCGGGCTGGTTTCGGAGGTGGCCTCAGCGCCGGTGCGGATGGGGCAGCCCAGCGCGGACGTACCGGAGAGCGGCGGGGAAGCGTAACTTTGCAGGGTGAGTTACAACGAGCGTCGCCTTTGACCTGAACACCGAGGTTTGCTGGTTTTGGCAGCTGGAGATGACGCTGGTTTGGAGCTGCAGAGCTTCTGCCTCCATCCGCTCGTCACTCGGAGCGTCCAGGGTTTGCTCCGGACAGGAGCGACCAGCAGCAGAGGAGCAGGAGAAGCTCCTGCCCGGACATCTCGACGCAGAGCGTGCAGCAGGCGCGGCACGCTAGTGAGGAGGGGACGTGTAAACCGGGTTTGTTTTAAGTACTGAGATCTTTTTGACGCTTGGAGCCAGCCGGTGGTCCTGGAGCGAGCAGGGGGCCTCTGATATTGTTTTAGTTGAACTAAATTTTGTGCCAGTATAACGGGTGGAGGGTGTCTTTTGGGAGGATATACCGTGAATAATAATATTTTACCCTCATTTAGCCTCTTTAATCTATGGATTAAAAAAACCATTTTGCATGTTAATGACTTCATGCGGCAACTAGGAAGGGAACAAGCAACGAGGCTTGTGAACAAATATAAACAGAAAATGATTGCATAATGTAGATTGAATGGGGGATAATGTAATTTATCGAGGTTAGGAATTACAGCAATTTTGCAGATGTGAAAAAGAGATTGGAAAGAGGTAATTGACTTACTCAAAGCCTCAAAATTCAGAGAGGAGTTTGGGGATGTGGCCCCTAACCTTTGGGCTTAAATTTCTGAAACAGATACCCTTGGATGGTCACCAAGC
The DNA here is from genome assembly GCF_000687285.1 of Phaethon lepturus. Classification (NCBI taxonomy): domain Eukaryota; kingdom Metazoa; phylum Chordata; class Aves; order Phaethontiformes; family Phaethontidae; genus Phaethon; species Phaethon lepturus. Next base: position 22,450 of record NW_010547253.1, read on the forward strand.
AGAAGGATCCACGAATCTCTGCTTGTTTCTTACATTTCAAATTCAGCCCCATATAAAGGAGTTAATGGGGAAAAAAGGAAATAAAATCAATATACTTTATATACATATATTTTTCTTTTCTTGAAGGAATCCCTCCCTTCAGGAAAGTCCCTTTACACATATCCATGAGTAACAGGAGTTGCAAACTGCAAGAAAGCTGACTGTTTGCAGCCACACTATTTCCAGCTATGCTTTATGTGCTTCTTTTTTCAATGTTTTTCCCCGAGCAAAAGGTTGGCCTGTCTGTAGTGAGGACCTGTGAGGACAGTGCGTTTCACGTCTCCGTGGTATGCTTCTCAGAGGTACCATTATACCTTATTTTAGGGCCAACGGAGCTGGATAAGAAAGGCTTTATGAGTCGGGACAGAGTGGAATTCAAGCTTTTACTCGTTTTTCATGGATCAGTAGCTCTTTCAATGCAAGATTTTCCCTAAGTCTTTCCCTGCAAACCCAGGCTGCCTGATACAGCCGTCTGTGGGCACCTCTGCAGAGGCAGGAGCCTGGCTTTGTGCGAGGCAAGGCTGGATAAACGCTGTATTTGCCTGGCTCTTCCCCGAGACCTGGGCTGACCCCAGGCAGCTGGGGGGGGCAGAAAGCACCGCTGCAAGCTCATTCATTTTTTTGTGATTCTTCCTTCCTAATTTTAAATATCTGTGTGTCACTGAGCCCATGTGGGACGTGCGGATAAATGCTTGAGGAATCAGTCTGGATTCCCTCCACCCCATCTGTCTTTTTTAGGAGGGCAGAGCCCAGGGCTTTCGCAGCAGGGCAGAGGGAGCGCGCTGGCGGCAGGATGTTGTAGGTAATTCCTGATGGCAGCAGTGTTCAATATTTTTCCATTTGGAAATTGCCGAAACCTTTCCCTGAAGGAGCAGGTCTCTGACATGGAAAACCACTGGCTGTTGCGGGCTCGCTTCCCTTCATTGCTACAGTCAATGGAAAAAACAGTTTTAAGAGCATCATAGGACACATGCAGGTCCTACGTGTTTTGATTATTACTGCTGGATTACCCCTGTAACACTTTATGGGGAAAATAGGTTTTGTTAGGGAATTTGAAGAAAAAGTGGGGATTGCCTGACAGTGTTTAACTTGCTTTAAAGATTCGTATGTAAGTGCTGTTTCTGCATGCGATTATTTCTGTTTATCATCTTTCTGATAAGAACTACTTTAATTATCACAAAAGATAGTGCAATGCCAGACAGGATAGGCCTGAGTCTGTAATTTGCCCTGTCTGTACTTTACAGTTTACTGTACTTACAGTGTTTGGACGGAGAAGCTGTGCTCCATCTTCAGAGAAAAATTTCTCTTTATCTATTCTTTCTGCAGGCAACTAATTGATTTCTTCAGGTAATACTTGGTGAACCTTGCTATGGCAATAAATACAGTTTGAATCTTTCTCAGAAACATAAATTATTTGTAGACACATGGATTATTTGTTGAAGTCCCCTCTCAAATAATGTATTTTTCCCTCCCAAGATCTGTTCACAAAAGTTGTTGTGGGTTACAAACTAGTCTGACTTTGCTTTAAAGAAAAGCTTGAGAACAGGGTTTGCTCAAACTCCCATAGGGCTGTGACTTCCCCGGGAAGCACTCGATTAAAGATGAAATCGGAGTAATTGTGGTCACTGGTTCATTTGTTGTGACGCTGTTTTGGGGACCCAGGCGTGACAGAATTTTGGGGGGATATTGGGATGCTCTGACAAAAGAATTTGTTTTCCAGAGATTTTCCTAGAGGATTATACATCTATGGGCTTGAAACCGGACCCTGCGTTAACAGCTGTCCTGCAGTGTCTTGGAATACTTGGAAGCAATCAGATAGTTTTTAATGTAAAAATCCTCTAAAAAATGCATTTTTTTTGCATTTTTCCGGTCTGCTCTCATGATTCCGCACTTGACGTCTACCACGCGTGCTGCTCGTGTTACTCGTCTGCAGCACAGCGCTGCCCCAGAGCCTCAGGCATGGTGCCAGGTCTGTGGAGCCTCCTGCGGTGTTTGGGAGACTCGGGCTTTTCTCTGCCCGTCTCACGCTCCCTGCGTGGCACTGGCATCCGCCACGGCTCCGGGAGCCCATATGCCAGGATCAGCTGGTCGACGGATCTGAGATCCTCCCTGTGCTCTGCATGGGCTCCCAGGGCTGGAGGGAGCAGCGACCGCTCCGCGCCAAGTCCAGACGTGCTCTGTGTGCTGCATTGTGCACGCTCTGGTGGCTTTGAAACGCTTTTTAAATTTTTATTTTAAAAAGTGTCTCTGATAACGTACCAAGGGTGATGACCGATCGCTCGACGTGGGGCTGCAAGAGCAGAGCTGTGTTCCTGGTTTGCACTGTTGTCGCTGACATGTCACGGATGACACAGTGAACCCAGACTCATCCTAGATGTGTCCTTTTGGAGACAGGTTCACCACCTAATTCACTTTGAAAATCACTTTCTCTCCTGTAGACAGCAATAAAAATTTTACTTTTTAGAACTACACTATTATTTATTACTACTCTGCTCTTGCTTTATTGCCACTCTGCTCTTGCTGTTATAGGAGCAAGACCAGGGACAAAGTTGGTGAGGTATGGTACTGGAGCCTGCGATATTTATATGCCAGTTAATTAATATCTGTTTTTCTCATTGACATGTTATTTTATTGTAGGCAGCCTTTGAAGAAGGAGCGGGCCTTGCACGTAGCTGAGATGAGTAGCTCCAAAAGGAGATGCTACCCTGGGCGAGCACGGCGGCCCCACCACTGGCTGTGGTCCTTTCCTCTCTGCGCTCAGCTGCGCTCGTGGCTGTCACCTGGGGGGTGCAAGGGGGTGAGGGTGGACGTCCCTGTCTGTTGACTTTGCCATTTGCTCCTGGCCCACAAATTTTGTCTAATCCTGTTTTGAACGTGCTGGTCTCGTCCGCCACACCGGCCTCCTCTGGCAGCAGCCTCTGGAGACTCACTTCCCGCTGTGCCAAAAGATACTTTATTTTCTCTTAAACCAACCTCCTGCTAGTCTGGAGTGCCCTCTGGTTCTCATACGGCTTTGCTGACTAACAGCTCTGTGTTGGCCTTAACTGCTGCTTTAACGGAGCCAGTGTTGTAGCTTCAGGTGCCCATGGATTTTTTTTCTAGAAATCTCAGACCTCTAAACATATAAGCTAGGTGAATTTTGTATTGTTTTCATTAATTTCTCCCTAAACCCCTCCTATGCTGCACTTTAAGTAATTATGTACTATTTTGGATCTCGTCTTAATTCCTTTATTGGATTTAACTCTTAGCTGCTTCACACTAATCAGTCTTAGTCAACAGATACATGGGTGGGAGAAAATGGTTGCTAAAGTATGATAAGCATCGCAGCCCTGTCTGAGAGACTGGAGCACTCCATGCTCAAACTGATATCGACAGCGAGGACACATTTTCCTATGGTAAGAATAAACCCAGCAGCCACCTAAACCCTGCAGATGCTGCCCCAGCTGCAGGCCAGCAGCTGTCACCTTTGCTGGGCATCACTGGCAGTGCTCAGCTTCAATGCCATCAAGTCCCCAACTTGACGAAGCAGTGGCTTTTCTGTTGTCCTGAATATCAAATCCAAAATTATAATTCAGGGGGAAGGAGGAGGTGTAAATAGTGCCGCACCATAAAGGAGGGATGATGGTGCTTTGTACCTTGGTGAAAGTAAAACAAAACATGCCTGTTTTTTTACGTGCTGTAGCAGTGACATAAATGGGATCACAGAATCACAGAATGGTTGAGGTTGGTAGGGACCATTGGAGATCAGTTGGTCCAACCCCCTGCTCGAGCAGGGCTATCCAGAGCCTGTTGCCCAGGTCCCTTCCAACCCGAACTGCTCTATGATTCTAAGGATGGAAACTCCACAGCCTGCCTGGGCAACCTGTACCAGTGCTCAGTAACCCTCACAGTCAAAAAGTGTTTTCTGATGTTCAGAGGGACCCTCATGGGCAGTGTGTGCCCATGGTTTTGGTCCTGTCACTGGGTACCACTGGAAAGAGCCTGGCTCTGTCCTCTGTGCAGGAGGTTAAACCTTCAGGTTTTATGCACATTGATGAGATCCGCTCTAAGCCTTGTCTTCTCCTCCAGGGGAGGTTTAGATTGGATATTAGGAAAAATTTCTTTACCGAGAGAGTGGTCAAGCATTAGAATAGGCTGCCCAGGGAGGTGATGGAGTCACCATCTCTGGAAGTGCTCAAAAAGCGTGTGGATGTGGCACTTCGGGACATGGTTTAGGGGGCTTGGTGGTGTTGGGTTAACGGTTGGACTTGATGATCTTGAAGGTCCCTTCCAACCTTAACAATTCTGTGGTTCTCCAGGCTGAGGCTGAACACTCCCAGCTCTCTCATACATGAGATACTCCAGTCCCTTAATGACAGTTGTGGCCCTTCACTGGACTCTCTCCAGTATGTCCATGTCTCTCTTGTACTGGGGAGCCCAGAACCAGGCACAGCACTCCAGATGTGGGCTCACCAGTGCTAAGCAGAGAGGAAGGATCACCTCCCTTGATCTGGTGGCAATTCTTTGTCTAATGCATCCCAGGACACTGTTCACCTTCTTTACAGCAGGGGCACACTGCTGCCTCATGTTCAGCTTGGTGTCCTCCAGGCCCCTCAGGTCCTTTTCTGCCAAGCTGCTTTCCGGCTGAGTAGCCTCCATCATATATGGGTGTCTGGGGTTGTTCTTCCCCAGGACATTTTTTTCAGGGATCTGAGCACAGCAGAGAGATACTTTTTATTTTTACCTCAGCAATTATACATCTGGGAAACTGGTAGTCTGGGAACTGAAGAGAACAGCCTATTTGGAAGAAGGTTAATTCCCCTGAATTCAGGCATAAGGTGAAGCTGCTGTCACCTTGACCCCATTGTTGCCATCAGTGGGATGGTGGCACCTCTGAAGGACAATTTATTGCAAGTAAATGTCTCAGAGAAAAAGTGCTCCTTGGGTTCTGTGTCTCACTGTTGACTGTCAAGGGAGCGTAGATTCTTGGGCAGGACTAGGCCACTAACTCTTGAGGGACTACAGTGAGCTGAAGCAAATGTATTTCGTGGGTGCAATGTCATAAGAACAATTATAGAAATTTAGGAACTTGTTTGAGTTTCTCATTGCTTTGGTGCTGTTTCATGAAACATATTGTGGTGTTTTCTGTTTTCTCATCTGGATAGGACAGTTATATTTCAGCCATATTCAAAGTTGCATGAACTGAATTTTCGAATAGGTTTATAAGAAAATTGAAGTTTATGTTGAATTTTCTTTTTTTATTTTAATTACATTTGATGGGTGTGCAAAATTCTGTCATGTTCCTCACTCTTCTAGGACCATGGGTTTCTTGTGTTCCTCAAACTCATTCAGAATTTCCTAAATACTGGGTCAGCTCAGTTGATTTGGGACAGTGTAAGAATGTGGCTGCTTCAGAGGCCCAGGTTGTGCCTAGTTTCCCAAACATTTAGAATAGGATATTCTGTCTTGTTAAGTTCATAAATTAATGGGAGGGGGGAAAAAGGGAGGTACAGAACAGCTCTTTGCAGGTTGTTAGGATCAGACATATAGAAATGTGAGAGTCTAATTCCAAGAGGTGCATGGGGATGCCTTTTAAAGAACAATTTTGGATGAAATCAAAGAAGATGACTTGCAACATAAATCAGACTGTAGTCATTAGACCCCCAAAAGAGTAAATGGCAGGGGAAACATTGGCCTGAGGGACTCTGTTATCCATGCAAGTCTAAATTCTCATCCCAAAATATCTTTTATAGCCATCAAAGAATCCCCTGGAGGATGTAAACTGGCTATTTCATTCAGAGCAAATATTATAAATAGAAAGGGAATAAGTAAATACGTTGTATTGACACAAGGGCATCTTTGTTGAGCATTTTTCATGTTGACTGGCCAACTGCCTACGTCGTGCCAATTTACGGTCTTACTGACAGTGAGCAAGTCAAGCCTCCCTACAAGTAGCAGCAGCCATGGTAAACTCTGGAGATAAAAAGGCCGGTGTAGCACACGCATCAGGCTTTATTGCCACTTTTCATCAGCGTAGCGTGGAGACCAGCAGGCTCCCTGGGGGGTTTGGGGCACTTTGAGCCCGTGCAAAGGGAGTCCATGCCTTGTGCTTTTCTATCCATTTGCTGGGGCTTGCTGAGAGCACAAGGACCTGTGAAGAAAGGTGGAAGAAAAATGTTTTTGCAGAAATCTCAGGGTGATAAAGAGGCTTGTGTGTGTCAGCCAATGCCTTTCTCTGTGAAGGGCCTAAAGGCTTCAGTAAGATGAATGAAATGTTTCGCTAACGGAATATTTTGATACTCAATGTCAATGTGGATATCAGAGGCTGGACCTGGCCATAACTTAAGATCTTTCCCAATCCTGTTAATTAGGTATTTTTAATGAGAATTTTATTTCAGCGTTGTACTTGGTCTATGGGTTTGTGTTGCATCCTGCTTAATACAGAGTTTAGTAAATGCATAGCACAATTGCATGGAGTTTCTCCTGCTAGAGGAACACCCAGAGAGTATCTCCACTGACTTATTTTCTTTAAAAGAGTCTCTTTCCATCATTTTTTAAGACACCACCTCCCCATGAATTTTCCAATAGAGGTGTGGACCCTCTAGAGTGAATATGCCCCTTGATATAAACTTGCTTTTCTTTCACAACCTGTGATCCCTCACTGCTCTGTAACCCATGGGTCAAAAGCTTTTAAAACCATGACAAAATTCTACCGAAAAACTAAAACCATCTGAAGAAGCCTAAATGGATGCTGAAAGTTTTTGTAGGAGGCTGTTGGGTTGTGGAACACCTGAGCTCCTTTAAGCAGTGTTACACCTTTCCACTTAAGCAAGCAACAGATAGACTGTAGTAATTTTAAAGTTGCTTTTTATGCATGTTTTTCTTCCACCAAAGAATGGTGTATTTTTGCTTGATGTATTTTGTGTAGATTTTGCCAGTCATGTGTGAATTGTGTTCTACCTGTTTTGAATTTTAAATCTGGCTTTGTCTGTGTTGATACTATTACATTTTATTTATAGCACAAAGTACTTCATATGAGCACAGACTTTGTCTACTGTCTAAAAGACAATGATTGTGTTCAGAAACAGTTCTCCCACATTTTCACCCATCCTTAGTTTTTCCCTCAAATCAACTTTATAGAATCGACATGTTGTTATTCATCAGATTCTAGGACTCTCCAATAGATTTGGATTTGCCGACTTCAACTAAATTAAGCTTTATTGATACTCACTCCCACCAGCTTCATGGACTTGGTTCATCAGCACTGTTTTGTCCCTTATGCTCAGAGCTGCTGAGCACCTTCAAATCCTGAAGCATGTGCTCTTTGGTTTCTGGAAATCATTATATGTGTCCTTACTGTTGGGCAGGTTTTGTGGCTTGCTCACAATCTTTTTTAAGACTTTTGAGTGCCAGAAGGGCAGAACTTAGCTCTTTATCCCACTGTTATAAAAATCTGGTCAAGGAAGAATAAAACTCTTCTCTCACCAACTTCGGGATTAAACGTGGTTTGGGCTTGCTGAGATCCTGCTCGTTCAGAGCTGCTGTAAGTACCACCTTCACACAGAGCTGCACTTGCCCCTTCCCCTTGCCTGGGGCACGGTGGTACATTCATTTCTGCAGTTACCGATCTTGATGCCCCAAGGCAGGGAATCAGGTTTCAGATGAAGACACACCAGCGGTTTCTTACCTCATACAAATGGGCTTATTAATACAAAAACATGCAAAAGAAATAAAGTCTGATTCCTACATGTTCCCTTGGAATTATATACTCCCAGTTTTGTGAAGCATCGGGGACCTCTGGAGATAAGACAGCGCAGTCGGTTAAATCACAGCTTCTCGCACTGAGCATGACTGTTTGCCGTAGATGATGAGGCACTCCCGCTAGGTCACCAGCGATGTGCGGTCACACAGCAGAGCGGCATGTGAGTTAAACTGTCCCTTTCCTCCTCCCTTCCTGCTTTGCGTCTCCCTCTTGGTCAGGGCGTCAGGAAGCAGACACAGGTTGACTTGCTGTCGTTCTTGGCCGTGTCGTTCTTTGCCATTTCTGGTCCAAGTGGAGAGTGATTTAAGCAAGACCGAAGAACTTTGTGCGTATTTCTCACCCAGGAACTGTAACAGGTCATCCCTCCCCTGGCTGGTCCCTCACCTCTCCCTTGCCTCTCATCCTGTCTTTTTGTAGGTGGCCTGGACATAAGAAGGTTATTAACATTTCTACACAGGATTTTGCTACGCAACATAGATTCTGGAGAATTTACAATCTTGTAGTAAAAGACTAAGTTTTTATTAAAAAAAAAAAAAGGAAAAAGTGAGGGTAAAATCATGGTTGTATTCAAAGCTCTAGGAGTTTTTGCAATTATTTATCTTTGCTCAGATTTTTACTCACCATGTCCAGTTGTTATCCAATGGAGAGGAATCTCAATTCTGAAGGAAAATTTTTTTTTGGTTGAAAATGTGTACGTTAGAACTGAAAGGCTGAAAAATTTGGATTGTGAAAAGTGGACATAAATTCCCTAATGTTCACCAAGGGTCTCTTTGCCCTTACATCTCATGAGACCTGCAATAAAGAGAACAAGGCTTCCCTGAACCCATTGCTGTCCAAAACCACGTTCTCTGCACAGCCTGAAAGTGGCCCTGCTTTGCCAGTCCCAGGCTTCATTCCCAGGTACAAAGTGCTCTTCAACCAGTGCAAACCATCAACCGCAAAGTGGCTGTAGATGGAGGGAGATGGGCGAATAGGTGTGTAATTACCTTGTACTGTAGTACTTCTGATGCAATTTAACTTTTCTGAGACAATCCTAAAATAGCTGTCCATCCTTGTACTGCATCAAAGAAGATGTCCTAGGCCATTAAGAATTAACACAGAAAAAAAAAAACATTTTTTCTTACTTAACTAATTCCAGCCCTAACGAAGGCATAAGCTAACTCATAAAATCTAGGAAACTAGTTGGTATCTTTCATTTTAAAATCTGAAATGGTACCTTTCATTTTAAAATATAGCATGTAGCTGTAAATTTTGCACTAAGTCAAAATTTTCAGAAAGTAGTATTTTCAACTACAGATGGAAAAAACTCAGCCGAGTTATAGTCAAGTACAAATTAACTACCTGACTGAGAAGTCCCATCTTCATATTAAATTTTCAGATTTTCTGACTTTTGGATTTTAAGAGATGTTTGCATTTTAGAAAGGCAGCACATTTAGACTGTGGGCATGTGCCTCTGATGTAACTTTCTCTACTTTATCCAGGTTGTGTTAGATAATGGTAAATTCCCTGTCCCACTGACAAGAAGTATACTTTCATTACATTGCATTTAGCATAAAATAAGAAAAATAAGAAAAAATAAGAAAAAATAAAATAAAATAAAATACTCCATTATTTATTTAGAAGGCAAACCATTTCAAGCCTTCACAGTACACTCCTTCTTGGAACTGACTGTACAATTTCATACTATAGGAAAATGGAAAGGAGACTGGATTAGGCAAGACTCGATGCTTATCTATGAAATAGATACTCTAATGAGAGTCTGGAAATATTTCTTTCCACCTGTATGCTGCTTTCTTTGGTGTGACAAAAGCAATATAGCCTCAGAGCTTTTTGTTGGCTGAGTGGAAAGCACCGTGTCTATAGACTTTTGACGTATGCCAAAAATGAAACCACCGTATCAAGGCGATAACACTGCCAGCCCAACCTTTGTGAACGTGCTTTGATTTATCTCTATTTCTGCCCCTCCTGGCATTCATCGCTGCTCATCAGCAAATACTTATGCATCTCTGTTACTTGTTTTTCCAGGTAGCTTGAGGTGAAGCTTGATAAAGTGGTGATAATTAAAATATGAAGGTTCTGGCTTCTTCCAGATAAATGGTAAAACCCCCAAATGACTTCATGCAAGCCTATCACTAGCTGGCATCTGATTTGCCTTAAAATTCTGGTATTGGATTATTTAGCCTCATGCAACATTTCCTCCAAGCCGGGTAGGATGGTGGTGAGCTTGGGTTGGGAGGAGGGAAGTTCACATGCCCCCTTCTTTGCAAAGAGGGGGCAAATACGGCGTGGCCACTTCCTGAAGGCTGAAAGTATCTCGATGGAAGAACAAAAAACCCTGGCCATACCGTGGAGCGAGGGGAAGTGCCTGATAAAGAATAATGCATTTTTTTGGTACTACCGGAGTCATGTTCCTGCTTTGAACCTTTGGCTATAGGGTGAGCTGTTTCGTAACGCAGCTGTTCCGCCGCGGAGCTCTGGGCTGTGCAGTGCCTGCCCCACTGGGACCACTTCTGCGTCCACACTTAAACGAGGTGAATCCCACTGTCCTAGAGACACCTTCACCTTACAGAACCATGTTCACTACAAAATCATGGATTTGGGTCAGTTCCTCTCCCAGAGGGAGAACTTTTGAGTGCCAGAGATGAAGCCTACACTTTGAGAGCCTTGTTTTCTAGCTGGAGGCCTGCCTGAGGCCTCCAGCTAGAGAACTACTCTTATTTCGTGTTGGTTTAGACTGTCAGGAAATTCTGCAGATTTCCCAGTTTTGGGGTGTTGGATGGCCCTGCTGAGCAGAGCGTGCTTATCAATCCAGCTGCGTGGATCTGTGCAAGGGGAGAGAAAGGACAACAGGTCTTACTCAGCAGAAATTATCATTTTTTTCACTGGTTTTGTGTATGTGTAGATTTTTTTGCTTGATTCTGTTTTCTTAGGTCTTTTGGGGGTCTTGTTTGTTTGTTTTGGTTTTGTTTTGGGTGGTTTTGTTTGTTTGCTTTTTGTTGGGTGCTTAAATGATTCATGTTGGAACAACTCCAGGGCGAAGCTCTGGTCAGATTAGAAACACTCCTAGTATCTCTTACAGCAAGGTTTGGATGGAGGGAGAGCGCTGCCCTTCCAAAGGGAGAAGTCACACCCATCGAAAGGGAGTTGACAAGGTTAAATAACCCTGGACACCAGTGCTGGTAGAGGTAGAGGAATATCAATGAAAATGAGGACCCCTGGTGCCAAAAAAACTGTCAGTACAATCTCTCATTTCCAGCATAGAGGCTCTATGCTAAGAGCAAACCGAAGATGTGTCCTATATGTGACCTTATAATCCAGCAAACATTTTGAGCAGCTGTGGAAATATTTGTGTGGCTCTGGCTTTCATCGGGACATCACGGGTAAAACCTACAGCTCTGGCAAATAGCAGAATGTGGTTTTTTTAGCTACGAGGGAAATTTAAAGAAAAATCTCTTGAACCAGGCTGTGGCTGAGCCTTTGGTTTCCTCTTGAAGAAGGCGATTTGCAGTGTTTTAGAGGCTCGTGTTTCTTTGTAGTTAAACACAGAACTTTCCGCTGTAAGTTTGATGTTATTCTCCATAGCCTCTACCTCTAAATGACTCCAGAAAGTGGTAGGTACTTAGTATTTCCTATGTAGGATCTTGATCAAGAGATAACGTTTAGCTATTGAAGGCTACTATAAATAACTGACACTGTAGCATGCCTGTGCTATCTTTTTTTCCCTTGTGTTTTTAAGTCATGTCTCACAGACGGCCCAGCCCAAACTCCATCATTGTCTTCCCTTTGAAGGAGCAGATTACAAGAAGCAGAAGGAGATATATAAAGATATATATACACACACAGACATATATTTACTAACACCAATAAGTACCAGCAGAGATTTCCTCAGATCGATCCATGAAACAGAATTTGACTTTGCAACAGCAAATGGAGGAGTGGCAGCTTGGGTTGGGGGGTGCTGGGAAGGGCCTTGAAAGCAGACACAAGTAGTTCTTGTTTGATGCTCTAAAGAGGTAGGAGGTGGAAGGTGAGATGCTCAAGTGGCAGGCCAGCAGCAGAATATTGGATGACAAGATGGCATTTGTCAAGGACAAAAGCATACTGTGATTGTGAGAATCAAGCTGATGAGACTTTTCACTGCGTGGATGTGAAGAAAAAACGTGCCTTTGGTGTGTTACACAGAGAAAATGAACAAGATTTAATTGTAGTTGGATATAGGTTCTTGAAGATCCTGAGTCAATGTTGAAGTGTCAGTTTATAGGTCACGGTGTGGGTCGTCGTGGTGTTTTTGGGGACAAAACTGGGGAACATGAGAGTGCACAACAGCATGAGGTAGAGAGGACTAGCGATGCCTCAAGAAGGTTTTGGTACCCAGGATTGTCATTCTGGCATTGTAGGCACCAGATTGGAGAGACTGATGTCTGTAATCTGCCTTCCTCCCTGGTACCCTGAGAGGTCTGCGTGCAGAACTGATCTCATTCATTTTAATCAAATTATGAATGAAACTAAGGCTCTGTAACTTCTGGGGCTTTTCCATTTTTGTTTGTCTGTGCGCCTGAGGCTACGCAATTATTTTCTGTTCGTGGTTGAGGATTGGCCATAGGTCTTCCAAGTTAGATTGTTCTTTCTGGATGCACTCAGGGACAGAAAGTCGGGGTGAGATTAGCGATGGAACCATGACTACATAAAAGTTAAAAGTTTAAACCAAGGTTATTATTTTAGGTTCTTTCAATAGTCATTTGGGAGAAATAGGGAGCTCTTTGAAGTGTCACAGATCCTCCTGAAGCAGTCATTTAGTAGAGATGGGTGACTGGCTCAAACTTGGTATCTACCCTATAGACATCCAGCTCAAAGGCAAAAAGTCTTGTGCGTGGACACATGGAGTAACTCAGCATTGCACAGCCCAAGATAGACACCTCCAAGCTTGATGTGAACAAGATAGCCTCTCCCTGGCAGCATGCAGCGCTGGTGCTAAAGCTGTGGCAAGTCCCACAGCCCTCCTACGTGGCATGTTGGGTATTTGCATTTTTGGTAAAAGCTTGCATGGTTACAGAGCCTGTGTTGGTGAATGGGAAGCTCTGCGGTGCATGAGCTCTTAGTGATGGTTGCATCCATAGAATCACTTCAGCTTGTTTTTGGGATGTTGTAGGAAACTTGTGGGCACTGCCTGGCTTGTTGGTTGCTTGGGGGGCTGCAGGCCAGTAGCTTCAGTGCCCTGTTGCCTCCATTCTTGTCCTGAAAATGGAGAAGATGGTACTGGAAAGTGTTGACATTTATTCTCAGAAATTAGCAACGTGAACCAAGTACTATCTTTTCTTTTTCATTAGTGCTTTCTCTGCCAAGCTTTTGGATCCACCTCACTTGTTAATCCCTGCTCCAGCAATTCAGCGATAAAGCATGATGCTCAACCCTTTGGAGTTACTGGTCTGTATGAAGAGTACTGAATCTTGGGAATTGGCTGGTGCTTTTCCCTCTCCCAGCTCCCAGGACTCCCCTCTTCCTCCTCTGTCCTTGTTAGATATTTTGTACATCACTCAAATGGCTGTTGGGTCCCACATGAACCCTTTTTCTCTACTAGAAGACCTCAGAAAATTGTTTCTCAGATTCAGCTCCTACTCAGCACCTCTCTAAGTTCATGTTGTACAACAAAACGAGCTTTGGTGGTTGTGCATGCCTGCATGGGTTCAGAGGCACGCGGTGCAGGTACTGGTCCTGGGAGCTGCCAACTCCATGAAACATGGAAATCAGCTGGAGGTCAATGAAAGAAGGAGAAGAAGGAGAAAAGGAGGAAAAAGATGGGGTGTGAGATGTTCCCTTTCCCATCCAGATCACTGATCCTGTTGCCCCCAGAGCTCTTTGGTGCGTTGGTACAGGCAGCTCTTCCAATATTGCTCCTTGCGTCAGGATCGGCAAAGCCTATAATGGTGTTTCCCAGCCTAGATGTGGCCGTGGGTGCCGGGGAATGCTGTGCAGAGCCCACGGGCTGGTGACTCTGGCGTCACCATATTTCTGCAGAGGAAAGCAGTGGGTGGACCTGACCGGCTCAAGTGAGACAAGCCAGTCCAGCAGCATCGTGCTGTGGGGGGCACAGGGGTGCAGCTCCCCAGCAGGAGGCTCTCCCTGCTGAGACACCAGTACGAGGACTGGGCTCCAGTACAGAAGGGCTTAATTGCTAAAAACATCAGAGCTGCCCCAAAGCTACCATTGTGCTATTGATGCAGCTTTTTTTTTTCCCTTAAGAATGCCTTTCTCTTCTTTCTTTTCTCTTTTTTCTTTCTTTTTTTTAATGAGTAACTTGCACATAAAAAACCCCAAAAAGCATCTGAGTTTCAGATGTGCCTCAAAATGATGTCAGTTAGAGATCACATCTTGTGAACTTCCCTTCTCACTTACCACATCCTGGTGGGGTTTTCTGTGTCCCATCTCAAGTTAAACATTTCTTACAGGAGGTAAATATAGCTGAGAACCTACTCGTGATGAAATGCGGGGGCCGAAGCAGCCGCCTTTGGGGGTGTAAGCACTTTCTAATTATAGCAGGTCCAGCTTCCTTTTTTCTCCCCTTCACACGTCATTATGTAAAACTCATTCTTCTCAGTTGTCTTTCCTGAAATAGGACCTTGGTGGATGTGTGTACACAGACTAGAAACGAGTGTCGAAATTCTGTTCTGGCGTGGTCTCCCTTTTGCCCGGTGGGAATTGGACCAGCCTAAATCAGATGACAACGGCAGCCTTTGGCTTCGTTTTGTCTCGAGCAGCCCAGGGTGGGCAAGGTGAACACTGGAGCTATTGGCTACAAAAATTTTGAGTAGGGTCTTTAGAAATTGGTTAAATACAGGCAGTTTGGGTCCCTGTAGACTGGGAGTCAAGAATATAAAGAGGATAAATTGCACTGTGAGAAACTGAAGATTAATCACTAAACTTTCATCTCCCGTTTAGTTCATCACTATAAGTGCGTGACAGTTGCAGTTCAGCCACTCTCAGGTGTTTTTGTTGTGTTTTTTATTTTAAAGGGAGGCAAGAGGGTGCCAGATAAGGGTCCTATTGCATTATTTCTGTGCCCTAGAGGGTCACCACTTGTTTGGCTCCTGAAGCGGATGGGAATGGGGTCAAGGTGAGGTGGGCAGGAAGGCTTGACCCACTCTGTGTGATACATCAGCCTGGATTTTCCTAAATACCTGAGCAAAATCAGATGTGTAGGGCCAGGCTCGCTGCATATGTAGTACTGAAGTTTCCACTACAGACAATGCTAAAAAAGACAGTTTTAGTGCAAGTGCTGCTTCTAGCATCCCTCCCAACATGTGCACAGTGGCTAACTGTGGTTCCCCATCCATTTGGGCGGTATGAGTGTGTGCTGGGACTGGAGTCAGGGATCTCTTCACCATTACGACTGGAAATGCAGTGTCATTTTGCCCGTGCCCTTGCCAGCAGCCAAGGCGGCCGCGGCAGTCGGAGGCGTGCCGGGTAATCTGTAGGCTCGTGGGGTGCAAAAGGAAGAGGGACTGGGCGTTTCAAAACACACGTGAAAAATGCCCATAACCGGGGCAGACAACTGGTCAGATAGCAAGTTATTTGATAACTGCTGTCATGGTGTGTACAACTTTATACGGTGATATACTGAGGCACTTGCAAAATAATTCATCCTGTAGCATTGCCTTGTAAGCAGAGTGAATGCTTCTGGCTGAGCAAATGAAGAGGGAGCTTCGTAGGCCTGCAGTGTTCTCTGAGATAATATGCCTGGGTGTACAGGTCCATTGATTTATTCCTTTGTTTTTATGGACTAATGTTTGTGGCAGACAGATGCTGACATCCTGATATTGCAGATGGGTGGTGATGTATCGCTCACAGAACCTTTAGATGCCTTTTTTTTAAGTGTTTAAAATGTTTTTTATTGCATCTCAGCCTTTTATTCTAATTATCTGCCCAGTGTTGTCAGTAAAGAGCAGAGGTTACCAGTGTCATATACAAAGAGGACAGGAGGGTGACAGCAAGGACGGAGATGTCCTCTGCAGCCAGAGTCACCATCGGGAATGAGTCTGAAATATCAGCAGCCTTTCAGTGGCAACTTTCTTTTACTGGCAAAGGGGTGACACAACGGAGGCCTTGCAGAGGGACGTTGGTCAGGGCTTGGGATAGTTTCTGAAATTCGCTTTTATGGGTCCGTCCTCCTCAGAACAGGAGTCTCCATTAGGGCATGTTCTCCTCCTACCCATGGGTCATGTGAAGTCATAATCCTGTGATTTGGTTTTTTTACATGACTTTACTTCCATGGGGTGAAGATGATTCACAAAAGGCATCACTGATGGGAAAAACACCAAAAATCCAGCCTGGTGAGGTTGCTTGGAGCCCAGTCTCCAGAGGACACTCAGCAGAGATCTGCTCCATGCTTTCAGTGCAAGGTGGGAGAGGATAAGAAAGGCAGGTAAATACATTTTTACCCAGTAATGTTCCTTTCTGTGGCTAAGTTTTCTCCTCAGTCCTTCGCTATCAACCAGCTTAGTGTGTGGATTTATGGATGAGTGGATATCATGGAAATGCTGAGCAAGTCACTCCTTAGGTTGGTCATGGGAAACCCCAAATAACTGGGGTGTTCAGCACAGCCAGAACTAACATTATGTGATATTTCCTTCCTCGCAGGGTGTATAGTTGAGCCATCTTTCTCTGGTGCTGCAATAAGGGATCAGAACTACGCTATAGGAATGCATATTGCACCGTTATGCTTCCCACTCTCCACAGCTGCACTCACAGTCTTTCAGAAAGTGCATGGAATCATTGTAATTCATAAAAAAGCCTGAAAAGGAGTCAGTGTTTGTTATCTGGTGCTGGCCTAAGAGTCCTGCCTATAACATTATTTTAGGTGCTACTTTCCTGCTGTTTTGGGAAAGTGATCCAACAGATGCAGGCAGATCTTTAAAAGGTGGAGACATGTGGAAGAAGCTCCTGAGCTGCAATTGCTGAAGCAGCCAGAGTTGCTGTCCTCTGAGGTCCCTAGGTCCCCAAAGTAGCTCTTTTGGAGTATTGGCACTCATGGAAGGTGTTTGCAGCAAGGGCTGTAGGAGAAGGCGAAGAAGCAGCTAAATTCCTTGAAGCAGTTGTGTTTCTTGAAAGAGCATCTTCACCACAGCAGAAACCCAGTTGTCCTCCCAGGGACAGAGGCAGGAGGCTTTGGCTTGTTCATGGTTGATGGAGCCTACGAGGACCTGCGGGGCATAGACAGCCGTTTTCTCTGGATGGGTGGGATGATGTGTGTGGAGGGTTCCTGTGGGTGCTGTTGCCAACAGGCTCTTGACTGCTTTGGTGTGTTATTCAACAGTTTTGAAGCAATCAAACACTTTGTAAAAATATGGGTACCTTCCCCTTCCTTACTGTAACATTTGGGTGTGCTCTGTAAATCCAGAGAAATAAGTATTATTATGCTTTATAGTTTTGCTTTGCAGGCTTTGCAGTCGAAAGCCTCTCCTTTCAGCCAGAGGTGGGTGAGCAAGATTACTCAGTGTAATAGTTGTTCATGCTTTCTCTCTGAAAGCAAGGGACACTCCTTTGCAGAACGGATTGTGAAAGATTTCTCTCGCCCTCTCCAAATCTGATGTAATAAAGTCAAAGCTAGAATGATCTCTTCTCTTTCTTTTTCCCTAGTGTAGCATGATATGTTTTCTGGGAACAAATGTCTCATGTGCCTCTCTGCAATGGAAATGACCTAATTTTCAGAAAATGTCTGTGAATTGTGTGATTATGACACTGTACAGTGCTACCGCTCTCCTACTGAGGTGCAAAACCTTTGCTTCTTTGGGAGGCTGCCCTATGGCAAAATTAGCCCGACTCTAATATTGATGCATATCTTGTGTGTGCATAATGTTTGGAAGTCTGTGCTCAACATCGCCAAGCCGCGCTGGTAAGGAGGTGCAGTGCGCGACTTGGAGCAGTCATGTGTTTTGTGATGCACACTGCAACCGGTCCAAGATGAAGTCATCCAGGCCTTTCTCTGCTGTTCTCTGAATCAACTTATTCTCATAAATTACTCTCAGGTTCCTCTGTGAAATGCCCAGGGTGTGTATCAGTGAAAGAAGCAGTGATTTCTCCCACATATATATTGAAACAGTCACAGCGCTCTGTAAATACAACAGTTTATAGCTGGGAGCTAAGCTTGCTGCAGACACACCAGCCATTTTTGATGATAATGATAGAAGACTTATCCCTTATCATATATCTGGCATTGAGGTATATCAACAATATCACTCTTTTCAAGCATTATGAGGGAACCATCTCACCATAAAATTTTTGATTTGAGGGCTGTAGAGTAGATTAATATTGTTTGCTCTTCTGCGGTTTAATGAATCACCTGAGTCAGAAACTGATATGAAATGTTGTAGGTCATAATAAACGTATACTGAATCACAAGACTTGCGGGGAAAACCCCTCTGAATTTCACCAGTGCTAGGTTTTATTCAGCCCTATGGAGGCATGCTTACTCCTCCAGGTTTCTCTTTGTCCATAAGAAAGAGGAGGCACTGTTAGTCAGTGAAGTATCGGAAGTGTTTAAGCAAAATGCTGACTTCAATAGAAATTAGTCAGCAGGACACAGTGATAATCATTCCAGACTCTTGAAGGCACTTAAAGTGGGTGCTAGACTGCTAACAAAAATACACAAACCTGTTGAAATCTACTTCTGCCCAGGAGAAGTGGAATATGGCACATACCATAATTGTCTGCAGGAGTTGCAAGGTGATGATAGAGAACTATAGGTCAGCACAAGGGCAGCATCCAGAAAACTGGATGAAAGAGCTACAAAAAGACCAAAAGTCTTCCACTACAAGACTCATGCTGTCTTTCTACCTTTTTAAATTTTTTTAAGGGAATCAATATATTGTGCAGTCAGAGAAACAGCAGGCTAGAATTTGTGTCAGCTTCCAAAAAATCTTTGATGAGGACTCCCACAATGATGCTCTTAGAGAAATTTAGTTATGGACCGAGATGATTGCTGAAGATATGCCGTTAGATGACGAAGTAGAACCTGAAATTCTCTTTGGGCAGGGTAAGAGAGCATTAGTGCTGCAGATAGGTAGGTTTTGCAATGGCGCAAGCCTTTGCAGGGGAGACTTGGACAACTCAGCCTTTGGTTCTGCACATCACTGAAGAAAGCAAACAAGGTAGTGGTTGTGCAAAAATCAGGACGGAAAATAATAATTGGTATTATCAATGCATTTGAGAAATATGGCTATGTTCTCCCTGAGCTTACTGTCTTGAACACCATCTTGAAGTGTCTTTGCTAATGGCAGATTTTTAGGCTATGGCTAAAAAAAGACTAAGATTTACCTCTGCAGAAAGATTAAAAGTATTTTAGCAAAAGGAGAAACAAGAAAGGTGATTTTGTGGGATACATTAAGCAACAAGTGGTAAAGAAAAGACCAAGTTTCCTACTGAGATCTTTCTGCAATACAGGTGCAAAGACAAAAACTTAAAGACCGAAAAAGCAATTTTAAAACAGGTAACTGGCACAACGCTATTTTGTTGAGCATCTGCTTGGAGACACAGGCATGAGATGTTAGTGGACTGTGCTCATAACACTTTAGCTAAGATTAGGTAATTGTTAGCTAACGTTAAAGTGTTGTAGGAGTATGGACATTTGTGCTTATGAAGATAGACTGAACACCAAATGCTTGGAAGTAGCCTCCTCCAGGCACAGTGCGAGAGAATAGGTCATCGCATCCTCTGAAGGAACCTATTTTCTCTACTATCAGAGACAGACACTTATATACCCTTTTCCAAGTATTTACAATTTTGTGAACCTCTCAGTTTAGGATCTGCTGCTCAGTCGTGATTTCTCTTGCTCCATGAGTATTTGATTAAATTTGTTTCTCCAAAATTTTAGGCAGAAACTATGAACTGCGAAGTAGGAGAATGAGAGTGTTTCTGGGTTTGTCAGTTCCTCAAACAAAAGAAAATCTTTTTTCATTAGGAAATAGTATTCTTACAAAATATAAACATAACGTTTGTTTATAAAGCAAATCTGCAGATGGTGTTTATGAACAATATCAAAACTGTGGTTTGGGACAGGCTAGATTTCATAAAAACACTGATTGTATTTCATGCTTGCATTGCAATTACCTAATCTCTTTTTTCTTGTGGCTCTCCGAGAGAAACAAATGAACAGCATCCAGTAATGCTTGCGCTGAGACAATACTTTTAAACAGTAATCTAAATGGAATATGAATTAATAATATGCCCAATCCCTGGTGTAGTTCCATTTAAGTTATGCATTTGCACCATGGCAATAGATTTGGCTCAGTGCATTAAGTGTCCTAGGCTGAAAATTCTTTTCTCTTCGGGTTTTATACAAGTTTTCTACTCTGTAGGGGTAACTTGGCTCACCCAGTGCAGCAGTGGTGCCGTTTCCTTGAAATGGGAGGTATTTCCAGTACGTCCTGCTCTTCCCACCTTCCCTCTCTTGGGTGTCCGTCTGTGTTCATGGTGTAGAGCGTGGAAGGGCTCAGCACTGCACCAAGTGTGTGGCATTGGTGTTGCTCTTGCCTCTCATATTGCTGCCGCAGATGGTGGGACATACCCTGTGGAGGGTCTTGGTGGGAGAGATGGAAAGGAATTGGCTGGGAACAACAAAGAGTACAAGTCATTGAGGGTGTGTTTCTGTCTGGCGCTCAGACCTGAGCTCTGCAATGTGAGTCTGTTAGTACTGAAGATGGTCATTAGGGAAAGCAATTCGAATAAAAGATTGGAGAAAACTTGGAAAAAGGGCTCTAAAGTGCAGCCCTACCCAATGAATTGACTGTATTAGCTTATGCAACAAACCTGTTTCTTGTGCCTATCCAAAATCTCACCTAAGCACCAGCCAGTCATTTTTACATGCTTTAGCTTGGTTTCTAAGGAGGCTTTGGAACTCACTCTGTTTGTCAGTCTTTCCC